>NC_074690.1:42587037-42887037 GCF_029448725.1 Salvelinus fontinalis
CAAAAGCAATGTCGGGAAGAAAATCCTAGCAACATGTGTAATGGAAACGGCAGATATAGGAGACATTTTCTAAAGAGCACATTTTTATCCGTTCGGGTGGATTTTTCTTTTGTCGCACTTTATTGCGACAAATGATGATAAACTGTGTTTTTAGAATAAATGATGATTGACAAATAATTGTGAAGGTACACAGGGCACGTTATCCCAGAACTACAAAGCTCCACTCCACAGGTCATTCTAAGTGCCTACTGCTAAATAAAAATGTTCAACGATAAAAATCCTGTTTCTTTGTAGGACAAGGATTGTCCTGACTTTCATTGATGGCTGAATTGCTTAGCCTGGCTTTTCTGATCTACAGGAGCGCAAGTTTCACCATGGCACGGAACGTGGCGATACGTGGCCACATGAGAATTATTAGAATATGGCATATATTCGTAATTTATTGCATTCTGTCCATGCTGGCTTTCACGGGCTACCTAAGACATGAACCAGATAGTTTGGAGGGCGTACAGACTGTCGACAATTTATTCACGAGCAATTTTCCTAAATGGTAAATGGAATAACTTCGACCATTTTTTTTTTTTTTTTTTTAGGTGTGACGTCATTATGTCCAACTTTTTTTATCGACACGAGGCCGTTCAATGGAAACGCACCGTAGAAGGCAGTTGTAGCATCTGTTTTCTATGCAAACGTTCTAAATGTTGACGTCAAACATTTGCTGGAGAAGTTCATGGAAATCTATCTAGTGGGAGGGGGATTGCTAGAAGAGAGAGAAAGAGGAAGTGAAGTGTATCGAAAGAAAGGAAGGGTGAGAGTGTGAAGAAATGGTGTCCAGCTGGAGGGAGAGTGAGAAGACAACTGTCAGGTCCAGCTGTTCCACACACCCTCGTCACTATGAGGCGAGAATGACTGAGTGCACTGTAGAAACAGCAGATCCACATGTGATTTATAATGTACCATACTGTATGTACATGCATTGGTCACAGGTCTGCTATTTGCTGGGCTTGGGAGTGAGCATTTGTTCTAAATTGTCTGCGTGTCTGTTTACAAACTTCTGAGTTCCAGACAGACAAAGGCTCCTGTGTGTTAAAGGGGAAACAAATGGCTGCTTTCTGCTGTAGCAGAGTGTTGCTGTGGTGTGTGTGTGTGTGTGTGTGTGTGTGTGTGTGTGTGTTTCCTAGTCGCTGTGTTTTAAATTATTTATTGCACCGTAACATGTCAAAGCAAACACCTGTGTGTGTGTGTGTGTTCAGGGAAAGTGGTAGCAGGCGGCGTAACTAGGGAAACACGGGTTAATTGAGATCACAAGGCGGCTTGCAATGCTCCTGGGGCCTGACTCCTTTTTTTTTTCTCCTCCACTCCAATCTTGTCTTCTCTCATCTCCCCTCCTCCTGTCTGTTCATACCTTCCCTTTTCTCCTCACTTCTCTTCTATCCTCTCTTCTCTCCCCAGAGAGGTTGAACAATGTGCAGCTGCAGCCTTAGACAGCTGGGAGGGTGGTGCGTGTGTATGGCTGGTTTGCGTGTGTGTGTGGTGTGTGTTTGCCAGTCTCATGTTGGGGAGGGAGATTCAAAGAGAAAGTAGGCATTGTGTTTTGACGAAGATGATGAGTGTGTTTGTATGTCAGTGTGTGTGTGTTTTAACTCTGTCCTTGTATTTATACTTACGTGTGTTCTTGTGTTTGTGTGTGGGGGTTTTTTCATCAGGAAATGGTAGTAGTAGCTAAGAGAGGTGGGTCTTATTTCCATAGCAACAGGAACATATCTTACCCAATAATGAAATTCATTAAATATAACCTTTTTTTTAAGAGGCCTTTATTTTCCAAGACAGCAATTAAAATGCACGCTCAATTTCCTCCCAGCTCAAGAGCTGAACCATTTGAATGGATCACCTCTCCTGCTGCAAGTGAGACAACTAATAGGCCAACGTCCATCTTATGTCTGAGGAATATTAATACACACCCTTCACACTGTTTATGTGAGGTGTGTGTGTGCGTGAATGGGTGTGTATGTTGCATATTAGTAAGAGTGTGCGTGTGTGTGCAAACGGTATTAGACAGCAATAGTTGAGAGAGCTAATGGGGAAATGTTTATGCACAAAGAATATCATCAGTTTTTCTGCATCATTACCATCAGTACCCAATCAAAGATGACATGTTTATCCCTCGTACCTTACCTTCTGTTTACTGAGAGGAAAATCCCCGTGCTATCATGGTGTTTCAGTATAAATAATAATCACATGAAGTCAAATCAGTGAAACTGAAATCCTCTAACCCTGTTTTATCTCATTCTCTTCATTTAAAGACTCAATCATGGACACTCTCTTACTGACAGTTGTGGCTGCTTCGTGTGATGTATTGTTGTCTCTACCTTCTTGCCCTTTGTGCTGTTGTCTGTGCCCAATAATGTGTGGACCATGTTGTGCTGCTGCCATGTTGTGTTGCTATTTTTAATCTCTGCGCCCATCACCTTTTGGTAGGCTGTAATATTTTGTGCCTAACTGACTTGACTAGTTAAATAAAGGTTAAATAAAAAATATATAATCTTCTGTATTCCTTTCAGACAGATACAGGCCCAGATCTAGATGTGAGCTCTCTGTCCAAAGTACAGTCAAGGGCTGTTTATTTGATTCAGGACTGTCAAGCTAGTGGACGTTGAATAGGTGACTGTAGGGCTGGGCGGTATACCGTATTTTACTATATACCGGTAGTGATGCACGGACCGGTTTTGGGTTTTTCCTTTTACCTTCTATAACAGTATTTTAATGTTTGGTTTGTTAAATGTGATACCCGTGTGTAACGTCCATTTTTATAGTTTACTCCGCTACTTGAGTCATCCCTCTCCGCAAGTCTCTCTCCACACAGACCTAGTCCCACCCCTGTCACTCAAGGAGCGCATTTGTTGTTGCTTGACCACGAGACTTTCGTTTAGTCTGCATGGTCAATGCAGCAATGTTGATGACAATGATGCTGTTTTCACTTTGATCTTAATGTAAACCCACAAGCGTTCTATAATGACATTAATTTGTGTTTCTTGCATCTGTAAACAGCTAGTTTGTAATTTCTTAGCAAGTTAAGCTACATCGTGTTAGCCACTAATGCTAAACGCTAGTTAGCTGGCTAGCAAACTAACTAATACAAGTACTGAGTCAGAGCAAACGTAGCTAGTTAATACATCCTGATACCAGTGTTGGTGGAGGCCTACATCAGCATGTTGTTTGTGCAACAGTATCTTCTATATCAAGGAGGAATAGGCGAAGCATTAAAGTTGGCTACATGAATAAAGATTTAATGTAGCCAAAGGTTATAGGGTCCCCTAGGAAACACTGAACATCACTTTGGTTCCTACCCTGTCAACAATAACTCGTCCATGCCATTTTCATTCCTTGTCATATCAAACAACACTGTATTCAAAGTGCCCACTCTTATTTATTTATATATATATATATATATATATATTCTAACTATAGAATTATAATAAACGTTATATTTCCATGATTCCAAAAGTTCACCCAAGTGTTTTGATCTAAATCGCAATTGCCACATTTGGTTAAAAATAAGGCCTAGTATTTTTGCCCGTATCGTGGCAGTGTGGAAATTATCTCAAATGAGTGCAGGAAATACAGAAATTGATGGAAATGCAGGAAATTATTTTAGGTTTAAGTTGAACGTTCTAAAACAATGAGAATGAAGACCCATTGAAATAATTCAGAATATATATGTTGCCACCCAATGGTCACACACACTACTCATAAAGCAAATGCATAATTGTATTATTCAAAAACATAAAATACCGTCATACTGTCCAAAATGTGAAAAGTACCGTGATAGGATATTTTGGCCATGTCGCCCAGCCCTAGGTGACTGGATGTAATTGTCAGGATCTTTAGCCTGGGACATGGTTGGATGGACAAAGCAGTACAGGAGAGTCTCCCATTCTCCATCCTCTCCTCCTTTTCCTCTACATCCTCCCCTCTCTCTTCCCTCACCTCCTCTACACTCTTCCCCATCTGAATGGTGGTGTATCTGTTAGAGTGCACTGTTCAGGTCTCCCCCTTCGACCCCATCCTTCCCCATCCCGCTCAGCTCATACTGTAGTGTAGCATACTGGAGTGTAGTGGAGGGCTGATGGAGCAGAGATGGAACTGTGGTGGAGAAAAGGAGAGACGTAATGAACCTGCCTGCCCTCCTTACCTAGGCAGAGGGGGACAAGAGAGGAAGAGCGAAGGGATGAGAGGTAAAGAGAGTGTCGGGAGTGGGAAAAGAGAGATAAGGAGAAAGTGGTGTAAGCGGTATATGTAGAGAGAGAGAGAATCCTCTGTGTGCTTTGTCAGAGGTTGTGGTGATGTATAGGGGATTTATTTGGCTCATCAAATGGCCTTTACACACGCGCGCGCTGATGCACGCACACAGTGACACGCATGTATACGCACACACACTCACACAGCTAAACAGTCTTAATCCTGCTGCCATAGCTGTACCTACACTGTTTTTTAAATATTGAGTTGCTCAGTAGGTCTTTTCCAAGCATGTGAAAATCTGTGCCCCTGTGACCAAGACTATCAAGTAGGGCTGAGAATGGCCAGGGACCTCAAGATATGATATTATCACGATACTTAGGTGCCAATACAATATTATGGCGATTCTCACAATTCTATATGTATTTCAATTCTGTGATTTTATTGCGATTCGGTGTTCCAAACATTTTGCTCACCATATGTTTGCTGCAGAAACGATAGAGCATGAGAAAACAAGTTTTGGTCGCTCAGGGAAATAAAAGTGCTGAAAACAAATTGGGATCCCTGTTTAAAAAGAGGATCGAGAACAAACTGAGTTTTGGTGCAGGTACAGCCAACTAGCTCCAAAATAATATTGCAAAATTGTCAAAACGTTACGATACGATATATTGTTAACAAAAAAAAAATCAATATACACTACCGTTCAAAGGTTTGGGGTCACTTAGAAATGTCCTTGTTTTTGAAAGAAAAGCAAATTTTTTTTGTCCATTAAAATAACATCAAATTGATCAGAAATATAGTGTAGATTTCTTTTCAATGGAAAATCTACATAGGCGTACAGAGGCCCATTTATCAGCAACCATCACTCCTTTGTTCCAATGGCACGTTGTGTTAGCCTTTTAAAATGATCAACTTCGATTAGCTAATTGATTATTAGAAAACCCTTTTGCAATTATCTTAGCTTAGCTGACAACTGTTGTCCTGATTTAAAGAAGCAATAAAACTGTCCTTCTTTAGACTAGTTGAGTATCTGGAGCATCAGCATTTGTGGGTTCGATTACAGGCTCAAAATGGCCAGAAACTCGTCAGTCTATTCTTGTTCTGAGAAATGAAGGCTATTCCATGCGAGAAATTGCCAAGAAACTGAAGATCTTGTACAGAGCTGTGTACTACTCCCTTCACAGAACAGAGCAAACTGTCTCCAACTAGAATAGAAACAGGACTGCGTTATTTTAATGGACAAGAAAGTGTGCTTTTCTTTCTAAAACAAGGACATTTCTAAGTGACCCCAAACTGTTGAACGGTAGTGCAACTGGATCGATTTTCCCCCATCACTACTATCAAGTGTTTTCCATCTATGCTTTGTTCTACAGTAATTGGTACAAAAACATACATTTTTTTTGGGGGGGGGGGGTGGCTTCTATGCCTGTGAAAGGAGGGATCTGTGTGGTTTGTGAATTGAACCAATGATACAGTAAATACAGTGAGGGGGAGAAAAGTATTTGATCCCCTGCTGATTTTGTACGTTTGCCCACTGACAAAGAAATGATCAGTCTATAATTTTAATGGTAGGTTTATTTGAACAGTGAGAGACAGAATAACAACAGAAAGATCCAGAAAAACAAATGTCAAAAATGTTATAAATTGATTTGCATTTTAATGAGGGAAATAAGTATTTGACCCCTCTGCAAAACATGACTTAGTACTTGGTGGCAAAACCCTTGTTGGCAATCACAGAGGTCTGATGTTTCTTGTAATTGGCCACCAGGTTTGCACACATCTCAGGAGGGATTTTGTCCCACTCCTCTTTGCAGATCTTCTCCAAGTCATTAAGGCTTCGAGGCTGATGTTTGGCAACTCGAACCTTCAGCTCCCTCCACAGATTTTCTATGGGATTAAGGTCTGGAGACTGGCTAGGCCACTCCAGGACCTTAATGTGCTTCTTCTTGAGCCACTCCTTTGTTGCCTTGGCCGTGTGTTTTGGGTCATTGTCATGCTGGAATACCCATCCACGACCCATTTTCAAGGCCCTGGGTGAGGGAAGGAGGTTCTCACCCAAGATTTGACGGTACATGGCCCCGTCCATCGTCCCTTTGATGCGGTGAAGTTGTCCTGTCCCCTTAGCAGAAAAACACCCCCAAAGCATAACGTTTCCACCTCCATGTTTGACGGTGGGGATGGTATTCTTGGGGTCATAGGCAGCATTCCTCCTCCTCCAAACACGGCGAGTTGAGTTGATGCCAAAGAGCTCCATTTTGGTTTCATCTGACCACAACACTTTCACCCAGTTGTCCTCTGAATCATTCAGATGTTCATTGGCAAACTTCAGACGGACATGTATATGTGCTTTCTTGAGCAGGGGGACCTTGCGGGCGCTGCAGGATTTCAGTCCTTCACGGTGTAGTGTGTTACCAATTGTTTTCTTGGTGACTATGGTCCCAGCTGCCTTGAGATCATTGACAAGATCCTCCCGTGTAGTTCTGGTCTGATTCTTCACCGTTCTCATGATCATTGCAACTCCGTTCTCATGATCATTGCAACTCCACGAGGTGAGATCTTGCATGGAGCCCCAGGCCGAGGGAGATTGACAGTTCTTTTGTGTTTCTTCCATTTGCGAATAATCGCACCAACTGTTGTCACCTTCTCACCAAGCTGCTTGGCGATGGTCTTGTAGCCCATTCCAGCCTTGTGTAGGTCTACAGTCTTGTCTCTGACATCCTTGGAGAGCTCTTTGGTCTTGGCCATGGTGGAGAGTTTGGAATCGGATTGATTGCTTCTGTGGAAAGGTGTCTTTTATACAGGTAACAAACTGAGATTAGGAGCACTCCCTTTAAGAGTGTGCTCCTAATCTCAGCTCGTTACCTGTATAAAAGACACCTGGGAGCCAGAAATCTTTCTGATTTGAGATGGGGTCAAATACTTTTTTCCCTCACTGTAGTTATCTAACTAAACCCTGTAATCTATCTCCCCACCGCTCTCTGTTTTTCTCTCTCTCAGGTACACCCTGTAGTGAAAGAGGGGAGGGAAAGAAGAAGGGGCGTCCCAGAGCTGAAGTGCAGGAGCTCAGGAGTATCCCTGTAAGTATCTACTATCCCTTCTAATCCCTACTTCCTATGTAGGAGTGCGTGTGAAAGGCATGTGTATATCATCTATCTCCCTCTCTGCAGGCTAACATGATGGTCCAGTGGAAGGAGGAGTTTAAGAAGCGGTCCAGGGTAAAGTGTCCTGGTTCAGGCTGCTGGCTAGAGTTCCCCAGCATCTACGGTCTCAAATACCACTACCAACGCTGCCAGGGGGTAAGACACCACATCATCTCTCCCCTCGCCCATTCTGCTCCCCCACATCGTCCCTCCTCACCCCCTCCGTCTTCTCCATCTGTCCCCCACTATCTTCGAGGTTGTCTATATATTTATTGTCAACGTGTACACCTGTTAAATTAGATTTTGTACTTTAGATGTATCAATATCATTCCCTTTCTCTATTTTACCTCCTCCCTCTTTCTTTCTATGTCTCTCAGGTGACCATAGCAGAAAAATGTAGTCATGGCTGTACGGACTGTAAGGCGGTGTTTGCCACTAAGGTCCGTCTCCAAAAGCACAAGCTGTGGAACCACCCCGAGAGGCCTACCATCGAGACCAAGGCTGAGCCCAAACTACATAAGACCCCCGTGAAGGGGACCGCCAAGAAAAGGTGACATGGGTCAGGGATTTTCACTGCAAGACATACAGCTTACCTACATACTGATTTAGATTGTACCAATGTGTCTTCTCTGTCCAGGCCTATGGAGAACACTCCACCGTCGCCTGTGTTCTTCAAAGCCAAAAAGACCCAGGAGGTGTCTAGTTCCTCCCAGAATGGGGAGTGTGCCCCCCAGAGGGGAGGGAGGAAACAGCACCCACACCCCCAGCCCCCTCAGCAGCAGGCCTCCTCATCTGACACCTCCCCCAACAGCCCAGGGGGCAGCGAGAGCGAAGATGAGGGGAGCAGCCTATCCCCACCATACCCCAATGAAGACCCTGAGAGGACAAGGCACAGTAAGATTAAAATATGATGAGGAATAGGATATTTTTGTTAGAGCCCGACCGATATTATCAGCCAATATCAGCCTTACACAGAAATATTTCTATCAGTCTTTATTCCACAGATAAAATGCAGACATTATATACACTGCTCAAAAAATAAAGGGAACACTTAAACAACACAATGTAACTCCAAGTCAATCACACTTCTGTGAAATCAAACTGTCCACTTAGGAAGCAACACTGATTGACAATACATTTCACATGCTGTTGTGCAAATGGAATAGACAAAAGGTGGAAATTATAGGCAATTAGCAAGACACCCCCAAAAAAGGAGTGATTCTGCAGGTGGTGATCACAGACCACTTCTCAGTTCCTATGCTTCCTGGCTGATGTTTTGGTCACCTTTGAATGCTGGCGGTGCTCTCACTCTAGTGGTAGCATGAGACGGAGTCTACAACCCACACAAGTGGCTCAGGTAGTGCAGTTCATCCAGGATGGCACATCAATGCGAGCTGTGGCAAAAAGGTTTGCTGTGTCTGTCAGCGTAGTGTCCAGAGCATGGAGGCGCTACCAGGAGACAGGCCAGTATATCAGGAGGAGGAGGAGGCCGTAGGAGGTCAACAACCCAGCAGCAGGACCGCTACCTCCGCCTTTGTGCAAGGAGGTGCACTGCCAGAGCGCTGCAAAATGACCTCCAGCAGGCCACAAATGTGCATGTGTCAGCATATGGTCTCACAAGCGGTCTGAGGATCTCATCTCGGTCCATATTCTTACTTAGTCATAGTTTTCTCACTTATTCAAATTTTCAATGATGTATGAAATGGGACTTGTTCTTCATCAACTGGTAATACATAAATAATGAAGCAGGTTAATAGGTTAAACATTTAACTTTTAATTCCAATGCTTTTTTTTAAGATACAACATTGTCATCTTTGGCAGTATAGAAGGTATTTTCAAGGAAGGCAAGTATATTTATTTTGTATGCATATTTCCCATCACCTAATGAACAACCACAATACCAGTCTGGTGTTAAGCTTTCTGTGCTGTATTGACGTATCCTGAAAAGGACATCTGCTGCTTTAGATTGAACGGTCACGTCTCAGTTATTGTTTTCATATCTACAAAAAATAAGCAGTTTTCTTTACTTTCAGAGTGCGAGCTGATGAAGGGGTCGAAAATGTAGATATTGACAGATGTAGAGTTGAAGTCGGGAAGTTAACATACACTTAGGTAGGAGCATTTCACAGAGTTGGAATAATCACCCTTTATGGACAGAGGCGAACCTGACACCTCACCAGCTGTTGCCTTAGCAACTACACAACTGATTCAAATGATTACGTCATTATCAAGCTTCAAGTGGTATTTACAGTTGAAGTCGGAAGTTTGCATACACTTAGGTTGGAGTCATTAAAATTCTTTTTTCAACCACTCCATAATTTTCTTGATAACAAAGTATAGTTTTGGCAAGTCGGTTAGTACATCTACTTTGTGCATGACACAAGTCATTTTTCCAACAGTTGTTTACAGACAGATTATTTCACTTATAATTCAGTGTATCACAATTCCAGTGGCTAAGAAGTTTACATATACACTAAATTGACTGTTCCTTTAAACAGCTTGGAAAATTCCAGAAAATTATGTCATGGCTTGAGAAGCTTCTGATGGGCTAATTGACATAATTTGAGTCAATTGGAGATGTACCTGTGGATGTATTTCAAGGCCTACCTTCAAACTCCGTGCCTCTTTGCTTGACATCATGGGAAAATAAACAGAAATCAGCCAAGACCTCAGAAAAAAATTGTAGACCTCCACAAGTCTGGTTCATCCTTGGGGGCAATTTCCAAATGCCTGAAGGTACCACGTTCATCTGGAAACTGGAAACACTTATCTCCCTCACTAACTTTAAGCACCACCTGTCAGTGCAGCTCACAGATTACTGCACCTGTACATAGCCCATCTATAATTTAGCCCAAACAACTACCTCTCCCCCTACTGTATTTATTTATTTATTTTGCTCCTTTGCACCCCATTATTTCTATCTCTACTTTGCACATTCTTCCACTGCAAATCTACCATTCCAGTGTTTTACCTGCTATATTGTATTTACTTCGCCACCATGGCCTTTTTTGCCTTCACCTCCCTTATCTCACCTCATTTGCTCACATTGTATATACACTTATTTTTCTACTGTATTATTGACTGTATGTTTGTTTAACTCCATGTGTAACTGTGTTTTTGTATGTGTCGAACTGCTTTGCTTTATCTTGGCCAGGTCGCAATTGTAAATGAGAACTTGTTCTCAACTTGCCTACCTGGTTAAATAAAGGTGAAATAATAGTTTTTGAAGAAATCTGTACAAACAATAGTACGCAAGTATAAACACCATGGGACCATGCAGCCGTCATACTGCTCAGGAAGGAGACGCGTTCTGTCTCCTAGAGATGCACGTACTTTGGTGCGAAACGTGCAAGTCAATCTCAGAACAACAGCAAAGGACCTTGTGAAGATGCTGGAGGAAACAGGTACAAAAGTATCTATATCCCCAGTAAAAGAGTCCTATATCCACATAACCTGAAAGGCTGCTCAGCAAGGAAGAAGCCACTGCTCCAAAAACGCCATAAAAACGCCAGACTACGGTTTGCAACTGCACATGGGGACAAAGATCATACTTTTTGGAGAAATGTCCTCTGGTCTGATGAAACAAAAATAGAACTGTTTGGCCATAATGACCATCATTATGTTTGGAGGAAAAATGAGGAGGCTTGCAAGTCGAAGAACACCATCCCAACCGTGAAGCACGGGGGTGGCAGCATCATGTTGTGGGGGTGCTTTGCTGCAGGAGGGACTGGTGCACTTCACAAATTAAATGGTATCATGAGGGAAGAAAATGATGTGGATATATTGAAGCAACATATCAAGACATCAGTCAGGAAGTTAAAGCTTGGTCGCAAATGGGTCTTCCAAATGGACAATTACCCCAAGCATAATTCCAAAGTTGTGGCAAAATGGCTTAAGGACAACAATGTCAAGGTATTGGAGTGGCCATCACAAAGTCTTGACCTCAATCCTATAGAACATTTGAAAAAGCGTGTGTGAGCAAGGAGGCCTATAAACCTGACACAGTTACTCTAGCTTTGTCAGGAGGAATGGGCCAAAATTCACCCAACTTATTGTGGAAAGCTTGTGGAAGGCTACCCAAAACTTTGACCCAAATTAAGCAATTTAAAGGCAATGCTACCAAATACTAATTGAGTGTATGTAAACTTCTGACGCACTGGGAATGTGATGAAAGAAATAAAAGCTGAAATAAATCATTCTCTCTCTTATTATTCTGACATTTCACATTCTTAAAATAAAGTGGTGATCCTAACTGACCTAAGACAGGGAATATTTACAAGGATTAAATGTCAGGAATTGTGAAAAACTGAGTTCAAATGTATTTGGCTAAGGTGTATGTACACTTCCGACTTCAACTGTATATGAAAAATACAATTATCAATAATACTATAGATACTCACTGCTACTACTAAAGGAAGAAAGTTTTATAAAGCCTTATATGAAGCAGACATTGAGTTATTGATACAATGGGGGGTGTAGAGAATAGCGTAAAAATGCAACAATCAAATTCTAGAACAGCAGCATAGAATTCTGGTACCGCGTGCAAAAATAACTCGCGCTGTAAGTGCCGTTATTAGTATTTAGATCTTACTCATCAAAAGGTTAACGTTAGCTGGCTAGCTAGCCAGCAAGGTAGTTAGCCTAGTTAGCTAGCAATCTGTGCTACTTAAGAGCAAACACTGGACTGGCACCAAAGTGAACACTTATCCTTGATACAAAAAGAATGCCGTTACTGTCCGGCATATCCGCGGGAAGTAGCACGCCCTGATAAATCACAATTAAAAAATGTATATACCTGAATATAAATAAAAAATATTATGAGAAAAAACTCGTCAGCCTCCATAAAATTGCTATCGGACCCAAAAATCCCATATCGGTCGGGTTCTAGATTTTGTTGCATTGTGAGGGTGAAGTTTGAAGTCCAGTGGACATGGGGGCCCATGTGTTTGACGGTTTATTGCTCTCTGTTCTCCTCTTGAGCCAGGACGGAAGCAGAAAACTCCTAAGAAGTTCACTGGAGAGCAACCCTCTATCTCGGGGACGTTCGGACTGAAAGGTAGACCCTCAGCCTATCTCTTGTCACAGCTTCCCTCACTCATGCTTGAAATAAAATTAGGGGGAACTCACTCACCAGACCACTACTGGGTCGTTTTGGTTGACTACACTCTTAGAAAAAGAGGTGCGATTGATAACCGCAAATGTGTTCTTTGACTGTCCCCATAGGAGAACCCTTTTTGGTTCCAGGTATAACCCTTTTTGGTTCCATGTAGAACTCTTTCCACATTGGGTTCTACATGGAACCCAAAATAGTTCTACCTGGAACCAAAAAGGTTTCTACCCGGAAACAAAACTGGTTATCCTATGGGGATAGCCAAAAACCTTTTGGAACCCTTTTTTTCAAAGAGTGTTGGCATCTGAGAGTCCCCCATCCACTTTGTTTGTCTTAGTGGTAGTGGCCCCTCTCTCTCTGTTAATGTGTTTGAACTGTCGAGATATTCATATCACGACTCAGTGAGTCAGAAAATGTGTCAGAATGAGAGTATGAGACTATCTTAACACCACTTTTCTCTAAGCTCAGTGACTCACACAGCACTGCACATTACATGACTCTCTCTTTCTATATGTTGCTCGTATCCCAGCCTCATCTCTCGTTACAACTCTCTCCCTCTTCTGTTCATTTTCTTTGTTCATGAATCAGCATTTCTCTTTATGTACTCCTCTTAGTCAGCATCATCCTCTCTCTTTCCCTCCCTCTATCATTTTACATCCACACTCATTTCCCCCCATGAAATGCAGCTGATAAATGAAGGGTATTACTCTGTAATTGTCCCGGTGTCATACTGCTCAGCCTAACTTAATCTCTCCAGTTCCAGGTTCTATTTAACTTGAACTCTGACTGTAAATGTCATGAGCTCTGATGACCTTTTTCACTTCACTAAACCTGACCCATGCACATATGCACTCATATATACACGTGTGTGTGTGTGCGCACGTACACACTACTGGGGGCACCACTGGGGTGAAATGGAATGGCATCAGAAACATTGAAACTATGGAAACCATGTGTTTGATGTTGTTGATACCTTTCCACCTATTCTTCTCCAACCATTACCACGTGCCCGTCCTCCCCAATTAAGGTGCCACCAACCTCCTTTGGTACACTCAGTCACTCACTCTGTATGTTTCAGGTATGAACAAGGTAGAGGAGAAGTTGAAGGCTGGTCGTGTGAAGAGATTAGAGGGGTGTCTGTTCAGCGAGGAGCCCCAGAGAAAGTACCCTGGTCCAGCCTCTAGGAGAGACCTACCACCACTCACCTCTGGTACTAATATGGCTGTTCTGGACTGCTTGTGAATTTATGTTTTTCGACAAGACAAATTCCATCTCCCAAATTATTCCCTGGTACACACGTGAGACCACTTTGTGTGATTTACATTTTCACAATGTAAAGTATCGATCGATTGGTTGGTTGATTGTAGGCCGTCATTGTAAATAAGAATTTGTTCTGAACTGACTTGCCTAGTTAAATAAAGGTTACATTGATTGGTCGATGTATCCTCCTGGTACTCCAGCAGAGGCCCAGTGGCAGCATGCCATCTCAGAGCGGGGGGAGGTGGTGTGTCCTACCTGCTCCATTGTCGCCAGGAAGACCATCTCGGGCCTCAAGAAGCACATGGAGATCTGCCAAAAGGTGAGTCAACCAAAACAGAGGGT
Source organism: Salvelinus fontinalis (assembly GCF_029448725.1). Classification (NCBI taxonomy): domain Eukaryota; kingdom Metazoa; phylum Chordata; class Actinopteri; order Salmoniformes; family Salmonidae; genus Salvelinus; species Salvelinus fontinalis. Next base: position 42,601,126 of record NC_074690.1, read on the forward strand.
GTTTTGGACCAGCAATCTAAATAGTGCCAATCTTTCCCTTTCATTTGAGATTACAGCCTATATATTTATCTTCCTGTTTGTAGCAGGATCCACACAATATACTGTCTCTGTTCAACTTCTGAAGTATGAATACATTTGACGTAACAGAGTTTGATTTGGGGTGTACTGTCTTTAGCCTCCCTATTCACCATTTTATATCCACTCGAGACACAGCGCCACATCCTGCCTTTCATTCCTCTAAATGAAGGATTGTGTTTCACGCTCAGTGTTGAAACTCTTAAACCCCATTATATCAGTTGACACTTGCCCTAAATAAAAATCCACATGCCCCGTTTTCTGTATAATAGTATACTTGGTACTATGCCACATCTGTTCTTGATTCTAGCCCACTCAAACAATTGTGCTGAATACAAAAACGGACTTGCCCTCTGAGGCAATATCAGTTGCCATATGTTTTTATAGCGACATCGAGATCAGGGGCGTCAAACTCTTTCCGTGAAGGGCTGAGTGTATGCTGTTTTTTTGTTATTTCCTTTCAGTTAAGACCGAGACACTCTGATTAGTTAGGAACTCACCTTACCCATGGCCTGAATTGATCAATCAAGTACAAGGGAGGGGTGAAAACCTGCAGACACTCGGCCCTTGATCAAGATATTACTGTACCATATATGCTGCTGTGTATAAGGACAATATATAATGTTTTGATGGTTTTATTTGATTCCAAAAAATATACACTGCTCAAAAAAATAAAGGGAACACTTAAACAACACAATGTAACTCCAAGTCAATCACACTTCTGTGAAATCAAACTGTCCACTTAGGAAGCAACACTGATTGACAATAAATTTCACATGCTGTTGTGCAAATGGATTAGACAAAAGGTGGAAATTATAGGCAATTAGCAAGACACCCCCCAAAACAGGAGTGATTCTGCAGGTGGTGACCACAGACCACTTCTCAGTTCCTATGCTTCCTGGCTGATGTTTTGGTCACTTTTGAATGCTGGCGGTGCTCTCACTCAAGTGGTAGCATGAGACGGAGTCTACAACCCACACAAGTGGCTCAGGTAGTGCAGTTCATCCAGGATGGCACATCAATGCGAACTGTGGCAAAAAGGTTTGCTGTGTCTGTCAGCGTAGTGTCCAGAGCATGAAGGCGCTACCAGGAGACAGGCCAGTACATCAGGAGACGTGGAGGAGGCCGTAGGAGGGCAACAACCCAGCAGCAGGACCGCTACCTCCGCCTTTGTGCAAGGAGGTGCACTGCCAGAGCCCTGCAAAATGACCTCCAGCAGGCCACAAATGTGATGATGAAGAAATAATATCTATCTCTTTCACATATTTTAATTCATGTCAATTTATCACCATTTCTGAAAATTGATATATACAGTTAAAGTCGAAGTTTACATACACCTTAGCCAAATACATTAAATTCATTTTTTCACAATTCTTGACATTTAATCCCAGTAGAAATTCACTGTCTTAGGTCAGTTAGGATCACCACTTTATTTTGAGAATGTGAAATGTCAGAATAATAGTAGAGAGAATGATTTATTTCAGCTTTTATTTCTTTCATCACATTCCCAGTGGGTCAGAAGTTTACATACACTCAATTAGTATTTGGTAGGATTGCCTTTAGATTGTTTAACATGGGTCAAATGTTTCGGGAAGCCTTCCACAAGCTTCCCACAATAAGTTTGGTGAATTTTGGCCCATTCCTCCTGACACAGCTGGTGTAACTGAGTCAGGTTTGTAGGCCTCCTTGCTCACACACACTTTTTCAGTTCTGCCCACAAATTTTCTATGGGATTGAGGTCAGGGCTTTGTGATGGCCACTCCAATACCTTGACATTGTTGTCCTTAAGCCATTTTACCACAAGTTTGGAAGTATGCTTGGTGTCATTGTCAATTTGGAAGACCCATTTGCCATCAAGCTTTAACTTTCTGACTGATGTCTTGTGATGTTGCTTCAATATATCCACATCATTTTCCTCCCTCATGATGCCATCTATTTTGTGAAGTGCACCAGTCCCTCCTGCAGCAAAGCACCACCACAACATGATGCTGCCACCCCCGTGCTGCATTCACAGTTGGGATGGTGTTCTTTAGCTTGCAAGCATCCCCATTTTACCCCTCCCATTTTTTCCTCCAAACATAACGATGGTCATTATGGCCATACAGTTCTATTTTTGTTTCATCAGACCAGAGGACATTTCTCCAAAAAGTACGATCTTTCTCCCCATGTGCAGTTGCAAACCGTAGTCAGCTTTTTTATGGCCTTTCAGGTTATGTCGATATAGGACTCGTTTTACTGTGGATATAGATACTTCTGTACCTGTTTCCTCCAGCATCTTCACAAGGTATTTTGCTGTTGTTCTGTGATTGATTTGCACTTTTCGCACCAAACTACGTTCATCTCTAGGAGACGTCTCCTTCCTGAGCGGTATGATGGCTGCGTGGTCTACAATTTATTTATTTTTTTCTGGGGTATTGTCTGATTTCTGTTTATTTTCCCATGATATCAAGCAAAGAGGCACTGAGTTTGAAGGTAGGCCTTGAAGCACACCCACAGGTACACCTCCAATTGACTCAAATGATTTTAATTAGCCTATCAGAAGCTTCTAAACCTAATTTTCTGACATTTTCAAAGCTGTTTAAAGGCACAGTCAACTTAGTGTATGTAATCTTCTGACCTACTGGAATTATGATACAGTGAATTATGTGTGAAATAATCTGTCTGTAAACAATTGTTGGAAAAATTACTTGTGTCATGCACAAAGTAGATGTCCTAACCAACTTGCCAAAACTATAGTTTGTTAACAAGATATGTGTGGAGTGGTTGAAAAATGTGTTTTAATGACTCCAACCTAAGTGTATGTAAACTTCCGACTTCAACTGTATCATGTTTTGGGATAAAACTCTTCATTTGCTATTTATTCATTTGGACTGCTTTCTTAAATGCAGTTGTAACCTCTTCATCGGGTTCAGGCCGCAAGCGTACTCTGGGGATGAGAATAAGTCAGGCACGCTGTTAGATGCTTCTCTCTCAGTGGGCCATTAGACGCAGAGTATTGATTGGAGGGCTGGAGGAATTATACTGTGGCTGCGTCTCAGTACTCTGAAGTAGCTTCCTCTCCTTTAACTGTACCAATTTGAAAACGCAGGCTACAGGCTATAGGTCAAAACAATCAGGAAAGGACACAAGGACAAGAAGCCAATTTTGACTATTGAGGTAATGTAGAGCTATGGCAGTAGGTGCTTATGGCCTGGTGGACAATGTGACTATAAAAGTGACAGTTGTACCATTAAGGAGTCAGTCACTGTAAAATTACCACGGGGGTCAGTCGCTGTAAAACCTTTTCCTCTGCCAGATAGATCAATATTTGCTTCTTCATTAAAAGGACTTCTTTCCCGTTATTGGTCTTGATGATTACCTGACAAAGACCATTTATAGGTGAAATGGTCCCGTGTCATTAACTCATGTGAAGGTCATGCTGGGGAACAGTGAGCAGAACGACCAATACCTTGACTGCCAGTGGATACAAGATATTTATTAGCTAATAGGAACGAATGAGCTTTGAGTTACTGTGTGACCTTTGTCCTTTAACCCTGCAGCTCCAGGATGCCCTGAAGTGCCAGAAATGCCAGAAACAGTTCAGGTCCAAGGCCGGACTCAACTACCATACAATGGCTGAGCACAGCAGCAAGGTAAACACACACAAATGCAAACATGCGCACACACACACAAACAAACACGAACACACACACACAAACAAACACGAACACACACACACAAACAAACACGAACACACACACACAAACAAACACGAACACACACACACAAACAAACACGAACACACACACACAAATGCAAACATGCGCACACACACACAAACAAACACGAACACACACACACAAACAAACACGAACACACACACACAAACAAACACGAACACACACACACAAACAAACACGAACACACACACACAAACAAACACGAACACACACACACAAACAAACACGAACACACACACACAAACAAACACGAACACACACACACAAACAAACACGAACACACACACACAAACAAACACGAACACACACACACAAACAAACACGAACACACACACACAAACAAACACGAACACACACACACAAACAAACACGAACACACACACACAAACAAACACGAACACACACACACAAACAAACACGAACACACACACACAAACAAACACGAACACACACACACAAACAAACACGAACACACACACACAAACAAACACGAACACACACACACAAACAAACACGAACACACACACACAAACAAACACGAACACACACACACAAACAAACACGAACACACACACACAAACAAACACGAACACACACACACAAACAAACACGAACACACACACACAAACAAACACGAACACACACACACAAACAAACACGAACACACACACACAAATGCAAACATGCGCACACACACACAAACAAACACGAACACACACACACAAACAAACACGAACACACACACACAAACAAACACGAACACACACACACAAACAAACACGAACACACACACACAAACACGAACACGAACACACACACACAAACACGAACACGAACACACACACACACAAACAAACACGAACACACACACACAAACAAACACGAACACACACACACAAACAAACACGAACACACACACACAAACAAACACGAACACACACACACAAACACGAACACGAACACACACACACACAAACAAACACGAACACACACACACAAACAAACACGAACACACACACACAAACAAACACGAACACACACACACAAACAAACACGAACACACACACACAAACAAACACGAACACACACACGCAACCAAACACGAACACACACACACAAACAAACACGAACACACACACACAAACAAACACGAACACACACACACAAACAAACACGAACACACACACGCAACCAAACACGAACACACACACGCAACCAAACACGAACACACACACGCAACCAAACACGAACACACACACGCAACCAAACACGAACACACACACACAACCAAACACGAACACACACACACAAACAAACACGAACACACACACACAAACAAACACGAACACACACACACAAACAAACACGAACACACACACGCAACCAAACACGAACACACACACACAAACAAACACGAACACACACACGCAACCAAACACGAACACACACACGCAACCAAACACGAACACACACACGCAACCAAACACGAACACACACACGCAACCAAACACGAACACACACACACAACCAAACACGAACACACACACACAAACAAACACGAACACACACACACAAACAAACACGAACACACACACACAACCAAACACGAACACACACACACAACCAAACACGAACACACACACACAACCAAACACGAACACACACACGCAACCAAACACGAACACACACACGCAACCAAACACGAACACACACACGCAACCAAACACGAACACACACACACGCAACCAAACACGAACACACACACGCAACCAAACACGAACACACACACGCAACCAAAGTTGATTCATCTTCTGATCCTCTTGTCAGAAACTTAAAAAGGTTCCACCTCTGACCCAGTGACCCACTACACCACTACCTACCTAGAACTGTTGAGTAACCAATATAGACACCTCTGAACAACCCACACCCAGGGCTCTGTTTTCAGCTGGAATTAAGTATTAAACGGACGTTCAGTTTTCCAGCCCTAACGCCAGGTTCAGCAATTTACCTGTTTTATAATCAGCTCACCTGCACTCACACGGGAGGGGTGGAAATATTTGAGGTGTGTCCTTTAAAACACAACCCAAAGTGATCATTTCAGGCTGCGCTGCTTTTTAGCACAATGCCCATATTCACATCGAACAAGAGCAGCCTAATCTTCTTTTAGGGCATGTATACTTAGTATTTAGAAACATAAAAAAATGTTTTTTCCTATATTGTTTTATTGGATTTAAAACCAACCATAGCCTCCCCTCCTCGCAATGAAGGCTTTTTTTTTGTCCTGCCCAATGTAGTCAGGAATGTTGATTTAAAGGTTTGACTCCTGAGAATGCTTGGAAATAAGTCTTAATTCAAATATGACGTTTGAGAGGAGCAAAATAGTGAGCTGACATTCCCTTTTCATCTATGCGTTGTTGGCAGGTCCACATTATGTTAGGCATGCTAACTTTATAATGGTGAGTGGACATTTTCCCTTTCTCTTTATATTGGATCTGTGTTGGATCCAGCTACTGTGAAAAGTTTGGCGGTGCGTAAAACCCTCCATAGTCTGCGTTTAATATTATACGCCCACGGGGAGAAATGATGGGGCCTGTCAGTGTATTTAAAGTATTTAAACGTTTTTTTGTTTGTTTAGAATTTGATTCAAATTATTTGTTCTCGTTTTAGGCCTCATCATTAATTAATTGAATCTTGCTTTTTAACAATGTTTGGCATGTCCATGCTCAGCCAAAATGAAATGTACAGTAGGCCTAGCCCTTATATCAGTGTGAATGCTATTGAAGCCATTCAATTACTTAGAACAATGTAGACTGTAAATGGGTTCAAGTTAACGTATTTAGCAAAGATGGGATAGGTCTACATTTTGATATTTAGTTTCTGTAGGCCATTTAACAAACTTTAATGGACTAACATTGGAATTGGATTTGATTACAAGGCAATACATATAAGACCGTAAATACACAACTTAAAGCAACCACATATTGCGCTTTGGAACAGGATCTGATTGGCCAGTGAGGGGCCAAGCCTCGACACACCCACAACTTGTTTATTCATGAATACCCAACCCTTTCGCACAATTATTGAGTGCCCCAATAATTGTAGTTGTGAAAATAGCTCAAATATTTCGGACACACCCCATAACCTATAGCGCCTGCGCTTAGATTTACCATTGTTTTTGGTTTGTTAAAATAGAGCCCGAAATGTCTACCAGACCCTAAAGTAGAGTGGGTTTTCACTTCTGACCAATATGGACTTCAACACCCTACCGTGTGCTTGTGTCTGGTTTCCCCTGTCAAAAAAAGCACCTTGTTTCTTGTGATGGATTGTGTGAATGGATATCGTTTCAGGAATGGGCAATTTTAGACAGAGTCTCTTGAGAAGGCCATGTACCAAACAATTATAATTGTGAGTAAAAAAAATTAAAAAAATGTTTTTACAACAACGGTGTCAAACATACCGTCCATGGGCCGGATCCGGACTGCAAGTGGGTTGAGTAAAAACATTTTTTATTTGTATTTTATTTATTTTTTATCAAGGAAATGTTTTATTGATGAACATTGAAATGACTAAAATGAACTTGAAACTGATATTGGACCCACATTATGGAGCTACGTTTATAGTCACTCTGCCCAGCTTGCCAACGGTCATCAAAAGGACAGTCAGGGAGCATCGACAATTATAACAGTGTGAGATAAATCACTCTTTTTGCAAATTTTGACAGCAAGGAAATATATTGTGAAACTTCAATTAAATACAAAGTCTCAAATAGCCCCCTGTCCCTTTTTAATAGCCAGGGATCAGCACACAATTAATCAAATAAACGGCTGTTTTAAATAAACGTTATGTCTCAATGAATTGTTTGTGAGTGAACTTCAGTGAGCACCGTAAAGATTGCGCAAAAGAAGATAAAGGAGAGCAACATTATTGCCACGGATGAGACAGTACTGTGGTTTGACATGGTCGGGGGGGATAAACATCTACTGGTGAGGTGAAAGTAGCAGCTGTTAAAACCAAAAAAACATGACGGTTAAGCACAAAGCAATATGCGCTCACGTTGCCCCTAGTGGATGGTATTGTAGGCATCTCTCGACGTCCTGGGGACCTGGACAAATGTCGAACACCGAAGTCTATCTGCAGTGATCCCGCTGCAACTACGGGGGGGATACAAGGCGCAACAAATGAGAGAATGGTACTGAAACTAAAATCGGGGGTGTATGATAGGCGGCCCAGTCTTTGCAAATCTGATCCGCAATAGATTTGTTCTTATTTTTTTACTGGTAATACTGGTCCCAATAAACATTGTGGTAGTCTTTTCAACATTTTATTGAGCAACGGTCGTGTGCATTAAGGAAATGGACGCCTGGCTCAAATAGAAGCATGCCTCTTATAAGCGGTGGTTGTTTTCAGGGATTGAAGCGAATAAACTCTGGGGCTATTAATTGAAGTAATCCATTTAAAGTGCGGCCCTCCGGACCTCGGTGAAGACCGAATGCGGCTGTGGTCCAAAAGTAATTTGACACCCCTGTTCTAAAAGATGGATTTCTACCGTTGTTTTTGGCACAGCTGATGTTATGATTGTTATGATGCACATTACATTATGGCGTTAGCTTCCTCAGTAGAGAGGTTCATCAAGATATCAACACGGCCCTCCCTCCTGCATTATTGGAAGGCTGGTCCATTAAGTTTGTTGAATAATTCAAAACTACGATCTCAAAAGGTATCATTTTACATTTAGCAGAAACTCGTATCCAGAGCAATTAGGGTTAAGTGCCTTGCTCAAGTAGAGAGGTTCATTAATATATCAACAAACCCCTCTCTCCTGCACTAATCAAATCAAATGTATTTATATAGCCCTTCTTACGTCAGCTGATATTTCAAAGTGCTGTACAGAAACCCAGCCTTAAACCCCAAACAGCGAGCAATGCAGGTGTAGAAGCACGGTGGCTAGGAAAAACTCCCTTGAAAGGCCAAAACCTAGGAAGAAACCTAGAGAGGAACCAGGCTATGAAGGGTGGCCAGTCCTCTTCTGGCTGTGCCGGGACGAGATTATAACAGAACATGGCCAAGATGTTCAAATGTTCATAAAAGACCAGCATGGTCAAATAATAATAATCACAGTAGTTGTCGAGGGTGCAACAAGTCAGCACCTTAGTGGACATGGCGATTTGATTTGACAGATTCTTCACCTAGTCATCGCGGGGATTCGAACCAACAACTTTCATGTTTTCTCCTCCCGCCCCATCATAAAATATTAATGAACAAACATGTCCCAAACAGTCTCTTTTGTGTGTGTGTGTGTGTGTGTGTGTGTGTGTTCGTTCCATTCAGCCTTGCCATCATAGCTGATTTGTTTAAATCTAAGAGGAGTTATGCCCTCTGTAAAACTGTTTAAAACCTTCAGTCTCTGCACATTACATTCTGGTGCAGTAGAGACGTTCATTAAGACATCAACATATCTATCCTTTGTTAGTGGAATGGCTTTCCAATTAAGTTTGTTGAATAATTCAAAACGACTATCTTAAAAAGTATAATGAAATATTAATGAACTAACATGTCCCAAACACTTTCGTTTGTGTTTGTGCGTGTGGGTGTATGTGTATGTATGTGTGTGTGTTTCTGTTGTTCTGAATTACCTGCAGAAGTGGCATCCTTGCTAATCTGTACCCAGTGTGTATCCTCTGGTCACATGGCTGAGCACCAGTGCAGCGTGGGAAAACACAGCAGCAGGATGACACAGTGACAGAGGTCACCTGCTGGCTTTGACCTTGTTGTTGTAACTGCCACTGTGATACACTACCTCCTGATTTTTCTCCATCCCTCTCTCTAGTACTCCCTCCCCCTCTCTCTCTTCCTCTCACACTCTCACCACATTTCCATATCGTTCTTTCCCACTCATTCTTTCTCTCTCACCATATTTCCATATCGTTCTTTCTCTCTCATTCTCTCACCCCTTTCCTTCTCTCTCATGTCTGATATAGGTTTTATAAAAGAAATGCTGGTGGTTCCGCTGTGTCCCCTGGTGAATCTAAGGCTGGCGGGAGTGTGTGTTCTCTAGCCTCAGGGCCTGACTGTGACATGATTCTCTTTGCTTTGCTTTAGTGTGGGACTTATATGTCTTCCTCTGATCTACCATCTTATCCCCCTCCTTTCCCAGACTAAGGATGTATCTTATTCCCAATAGTCTGTAGATCTGTCCAGATCTAGAATCACAAGAGAAACCAAAACGGTGGATGCTAATTTAGGCCATTAAGATGCACCCGAGCGTGTATCCACAGTTGCATTTCAATCCGGAGAGTTGTTCTTTCAATATCTGTGACCCACCACCTGGATTCGGACCTACAGTTGAAGCCGGAAGTTTACATACACTTAGGTTGGAGTCATTAAAACTCATTTTTCAACCACTCCATACATTTCTTGTTAACAACTATAGTTTTGGCAAGTCAATTAGGACATCTACTTTGTGCATGACACAAGTAATTTTTCCAACAATTGTTTACAGAGACAGATATTTTCACTTATAATTCACTGTATCACAATTCCAGTGGGTCAGAAATGTACATACACTAAGTTGACTGTGCCTTTAAACAGCTTGGAAAATTCCAGAAAATAATGTCATGGCTTTATAAGCTTCTGATAGGCTAATTGACAATTTGAGTCAATTGGAGGTGTACATGTGGATGTATTTCAAGGCCTACCTTCAAACTCGTGCCTCTTTGCTTGACATCATGGGAAAATCAAAAGAAATCAGCCAAGACCTCAGAAGAAAATGGTAGACCTTCACAAGTCTGGTTCATCCTTGGGAGCCATTTCCAAACGCCTGAAGGTACCACGTTCATCTATACAAACAATAGTACGCAACTATAAACACCATGGGGCCACGCAGCCGTCATACCGCTCAGGAAGGAGACGCTTTCTGTCTCCTAGAGATGAACGTACTTTGGTGCGAAAAGTCCAAGTCAATCCCAGAACAACAGCAAAGGACCTTGTGAAGATGCTGGAGGAAACGGGTACAAAAGTATCTATATCCACAGTAAAACAAGTCCTACATCGACATAACCTGAAAAGCCGCTCAGCAAGGAAGAAGCCACTGCTCCAAAACCACCATAAAAAAGCCTGACTATGGTTTGCAACTGCACATGGGGACAAAGATCATACTTTTTGAAGAAATGTCCTCTGGTCTGATGAAACAAAAATAGAACTTTATGGCCATAATGACCATCGTTATGTTTGGAGGAAAAAGGGGAAAGCTTACAAGCCGAAGAATACCATTCCAACCGTGAAGCATGGGGGTGGCAGCATCACGTTGTGGGGGTGCTTTGCTGCAGGAGGGACTGGTGCACTTCACAAAATAGCCCTGCATCATGAGGAGGAAAATTAGGTGGATATATTGAAGCAACATCTCAAGACATCAGTCAGGAAGTTAACAAAAATAGAACTGTATGGCCATAATGACCATCGTTATGTTTGGAGGAAAAAGGGGGAAGCTTACAAGCCGAAGAACACCATTTTACCTGTATAAATTGATGAATGCTTCTCCCTCACTGTCATGGGTGCCATGGTTGCCATTTTTTTGAAGATGTGATCCGGAGTCAGATCTTTTATACAACAGCCTTCTGTGTTCTCTATGCGTTTGGTAATCATCTCTCTGCTTCCACCGAGCATTCCATTGATTTCAAAACTCGGTGAACAACACTGTCGATCGCCGTTTCTTCCCCATCACTGTCATCAGAAGACCCTACAGTGTCTGGTTCAGTGAAAAATGTTTTTACCTAAATCAGGGATTTTCTCACCGTCTGATTCATTTTCAGAGTCAGCGACCGACCTCCAGAAAGTAGTCTGTCACAACTTCAGGGTAGTAATGTTGACAGGGTAGTAATGTTGAGAGCAGTAGCAACACTTCCTCATGATATCTTTCAAAAACAGCCGTGGTAGAAAGGATTATCTACATATACTGACCAGCTCACGTTATAGACAGAAGCATGCTACATGGCAGACCAATCCAAACTCATCTCTCGGCATGTCCAGACCATCCATTATCTCAGCCAATCATGGCTAGCAGGAAGGTTCCTGTAATTTCCCGTGGCTAAAACAACTAGGCTCGTAATTGAACTATTTTATTTGTAAATACAGGCAGCATACACGTTTGTTATTAAGGCAAATTAAGGTTCACATGATCCAGAAGGCATTTCTGACAAAAAAACACATCTTGATCAACAAAAAAAAAACAACAAAAAAAATATAAAGGCCTCTCTTGTGAAGTAGTGACATACGCCTAGCTTCTTGAAACGGGTCACATGTGCACTTAATCACTGCCCAAATCTGTAGCCCCCCTCCCCTTTCCTCCTCTCTCTGGCTGTGCAGTCAGCTGCTGTGTTTATCAGGCATGTTTTTGGCACTGATAAACACCTTGGTGAAAACATTAGTTTGACAACTGTCATAACATGCATAGGGTAACGGGATTGCCATGAAACCGTTTAATGATTCTGGCATCGCCCGAATGCCTCAGATGGAAATCACATTTTCCAGGCCTGGTTTCGGAGGGGGGGGGGGGGCGGGAGACAGGACACTGGTACGACGCTGTGTTTTCCCCTCCCTCAGGCTTTGGGGAGCGAGGACCAGATGGGGGACGGGCAGGAGGAGAGAGAGAGGCTGCGCAGAGTACTCAAACAGATGGGACGAATCAAGTGTCCTCGGGAGGTATGTACTCTCTCCTCCAACTGGGCACAGACGTCAGTTCAATGTGTAGTTTGGATTTCCATTTGGTTGAGTTGTCAACTAATGTTAAATCAACTAAAATTGTCACCGTGTCATTGGATTTAGGTTGGGTGAAAGAAAGACATTTCCCTTTCTTTTTGCAAATCCAATCAGTATTCCACGTTAATTCAACGTCTACGTTTTTTGGTTGAAATGACATGGAATCGACGTTGATTCAACAAGTTTTCTTTCTTTCTCTCTCTTTTCTGTACCCCCCCTTCTTTCTCTTATCTTCTCCAGTTGTATGAAATGTTCTTCTCTATTTCTGCTGAACACCCCTCCATCTCCCTTTACCCCTCTCGCTCTTTCTCTTTCCTTTTTCGCTCCCTCCTCTCCTCTGTCTTTCTTGTTAGTCTGCCCAAACATACATCAACACTGTTATCAATTCCTCCCACTACAGTGCAGAGAGGGGGAGAGGCAGGGCTGCAGAGACAAGAGACATTTTCAATAACCTCTCTTCGTCCATGGACATGTTCCATCTTTCCTCCACCTCTATCTCATTCTTATGTCAAACAACCACAAAAAAAATGGTTGGCCATCTCTCCTGAGAAATATATGTTTATGTTAATTAGACTATATACAAAAAAAAAGTTAGATGAATAATAGACAGAATGTGATGGTTGCCTTCGTTAGACAAATCCATACTCCGCTCCACCGACCTGATTTCCAGTCTAATGTGAATGTTTTATTTCTCCCTTTTTAAATGTTGCACACACAGAGCTGCTCAGCCCATTTTTTCAGTCTGATGGGATACCAGTACCATCAGAAGCGCTGTGGCAGAGAGCTATCAGAGGAGGACAAGCCTGTATTTCTGTGTCAGCACTGTGGGAAGACCTACCGCTCCAAGGCTGGCAGAGACTACCACCTCCGCACTGAACACCCCACCACCACCACTAACAGCAATACCACCGGCAGAGGGGTAACTATTATGACTAGTGTGACTTGAAACTTCATATATGCTGTTAATTGTGGAAATGAGTTATATCTGGTTCGTTCAGCCATTCCTATGGCAGAAATGTACGTAGAAAGAATGGGGTTTTGGGATGAAAGCCGACAATAAGGCGAGGGTTAACACAGGCTTAGGAGATATGTTTTGTTCTATGGTAATATCAGTCAGTTACCATGACCTTTTATGAGTTCTGAAGCCTTCCTGTGCTTGTGTTGATTAAATAAATGCTCAGAATTCACAGAAAGTGACGTTATCTTATGAAGATTTATCTCGGAGAACCAAACGTATAAGATCTCCTGAGCCTGTGTTGACCACAGACCTTGTTTTCTGCATTTATCCCAATTTGTTTTTGCAACCATTCATTCCCCCATAGGCTTTGGCCAACGAGCCACGGCAGAGTTATCCCTACAAAAAGTTACTATTGCTCTCTATTCCCCATCCTCTCGTCCTTTATTACACCCAGAGTCGTGGATCGAATCGCTGTGAATCCTCTTGTCATTGGTCTCTGACCGGGCTGTGTCCCTCCTCTCTTCCAGATGAGAACAGAGGAGCCACAGCCTGCAGGAAGGCGGGAACAGAACCACGTGGAGAGAGAGAGGAAGGAAAAAGAAAAGTGGCAGGAGTTGTCTGCGGGTAGGGAGAAGGATGGGAGAGAGAGGGAGAGAGAGGGGCTGGGGGAGGACTTTGAGAGGACTCCCAGTGGTAGGGTGAGACGTCGGTCGGCTCAGGTAGCAGTGTTCCACCTGCAGGAGATAGCAGAGGACGAACTGGCCAAGGACTGGGGCACCAAGCGTCGCATCAAAGATGACCTGGTACCGGACAGCAAAAGGGTAAGACATAGACAGGTACACACACACACACACACACACACACACAAACAAACACATTTAACATGTGGTCCCTGTCTCCCTCCTCCAGTTGAACTACACTCGTCCTGGTCTTCCCAAGTTCAGTCCCAAGCTGCTGGAGAGCTGGAAGAACGAGGTCAAGGAGAAGGGCTTCATCTGCTGCTCCAACAGAGTAAGAATCTCTGGACAACATGTTCTGTGCATTCAACCCCTCTCAGATAAATCCTGTATTTGAAGTAATCCAGTTGCTTTTATACATTTCAGCGCTGTCAATTCTGAGCTCAACAGTCTCTAAAAATGAACAAGTTCATGTTTTATAGGCACAGTTTACTATTGTTGTGTCTCAGCTATTGTTCCTCTCTGTTTTTCAGAGCTGTGAAGCTGTTTACTCCAGTGTGTCCGGACTCAAAGCTCATCTAGCCAACTGTAACCAGGTAGGACCATCAGGGCCTTAAATGGATACAACAATATCAGACCCTGTATCACTCTGTTGAGTTCAGGGACAACTTGTACCTACACTTGCTTGGGGTATGTTTCTATGTGCTGCAGGCAGAGGGCGATGCAGGGAAGTACACCTGCTTACTGTGCCAGAAGGAATTCAGCTCAGAGAGTGGTGTCAAATACCACATCAGCAAGACACACTCACAGGTGAGGCGAACATACAAAAACAGTCCCTTACAGGTGGGCCTGATATACACACTCACAGGTGACACGTTCACTCATTCATACACACATTTTAAAACACACAGGTGACACGTTCACTCATTCATACACACAGTTTAAAACACACAGGTGACACGTTCACTCATTCATACACACAGTTTAAAACACACAGGTGACACGTTCACTCATTCAGACACACAGTTTAAAACACACAGGTGACACGTTCACTCATTCAGACACACATTTTAAAACACACAGGTGACACGTTCACTCATTCAGACACACATTTTAAAACACACAGGTGACACGTTCACTCATTCAGACACACATTTTAAAACACACAGGTGACACGTTCACTCATTCAGACACACATTTTAAAACACACAGGTGACACGTTCACTCATTCAGACACACATTTTAAAACACACAGGTGACACGTTCACTCATTCATACACACAGTTTAAAACACACAGGTGACACGTTCACTCATTCAGACACACAGTTTAAAACACACAAGTGACACGTTCACTCATTCAGACACACATTTTAAAACACAGATGACACGTTCACTCATTCAGACACACATTTTAAAACACACAGGTGAGACTTTCACTCATTCAGACACACATTTTAAAACACACAGGTGAGACGTTCACTCATTCAGACACACATTTTAAAACACACAGGTGAGACGTTCACTCATTCAGACACACATTTTAAAACACACAGGTGAGACGTTCACTCATTCAGACACACATTTTAAAACACACAGGTGAGACGTTCACTCATTCAGACACACATTTTAAAACACACAGGTGAGACGTTCACTCATTCAGACACATTTTAAAACACACAGATGACGCGTTCACTCATTCATACACACAGTTTAAAACACACAGGTGAGGCGTTCACTCATTCAGACACACATTTTAAAACACACAGGTGAGACGTTCACTTATTCAGACACACATTTTAAAACACACAGGTGACACATTCACTCATTCAGACACACATTTTAAAACACACAGGTGACACATTCACTCATTCAGACACACATTTTAAAACACACAGGTGACACATTCACTCATTCAGACACATTTTAAAACACACAGGTGACACATTCACTCATTCAGACACACATTTTAAAACACACAGATGAGACGTTCAGTCATTCATTCACGTTCACTCATTCATGACATGCTATTCTATAAAATTCTTTCTCTGTAATTAATATTACCTGATTGAGGTAATCATGTAAATTTAATTAACTAGAACGTAGGGGCACCACGAAAGAGTGTTTATAGAGCTGTCATCTTCCAAATAAACTCTGAAAGACCTAGTAATATTTTACATCAATAGCAGTCAATATTAATCGTCACCTTATTTCAGTCATCTGAAAGTTGTAAATTATTGGTTATCTTCACGAACCCTGGCTGAGAAGTTGAATCAGCAATACAAAATTGGGTTTAATTATTTATTTACGAAATAGCTAACTAATCACACAGAATTACATATCCACAGAATGAATCATACCTTGATTACAAATTATGTCATAAAGGAAAACGTCCCTAGCGGACGGAACCGATATGACAGCTGGTTACACAAAGAAAAGGGGGCTGGATTTAAGTGAAAGAGCAGGAAGACTGAAGAACAAAGGGAGAAGCGATGTCTCTATCGGGCCGTAGGCAGCTACTCTATCGTAAATACAGAATCTTATGCATTCTAAATTACCTCCCATTTCGAATAGGAAAATGCAATAAATATTTACTCTGAGCTGCACTTCAATAGGTTGGTAGTAGATGGAAGGCCGTGTTGCCCAACAGAGTCCTTTGAAGGGTATCCCTGGTGGTGAATGGGATATGTTGTAGTGTGGTAGATGGGATACTCTATTTGTCCTTTCCTAGCCCACGTTTACAGCGGCCGCTGCTAACTCAACGGCTAGCAGGTATCACTTCTGTAGCGAATAAGAGTTCAAAGTTCATACCATTAGCAACCAAAGCTCACGCTGAGGTTGGCTTCGTTCTGTAGTTATTATCTGAATCCTTCTGACATTGGACCGTCGTCCTAATGTACCCGGAACGGGAGGTTACATTTTCGTCAAGGGCTTATATAGTGGAGGGAGAAGGGTGTGTTTCATAGTTTATAACCCATGTCTCTTCACAGGGGCGGGCCACTGATTGAGCAGAGCTCTAATCTTATGAAAACCCAATTCTCTCATTTGGAAGCTAAAATTACATTTCATCTTTTCACAAATAGTTTCATTTAAATTGCATTTAAATTGCACAACAATTCCATGTGAATCTGATAACTATAATGTGTAGACTTTCCCAGATACAGTTTATGTCGTCCTGTCATCAGTCATAATGTCTCAGATGACAACCGAACTGACATCATATTCATTAAGTACAAAGGCTATTCAAGAGTCCTTCAGTAGAGTCAGAGAGAGAGGGAAGGGAGAAAAGTATTTATGGGGGGGGGGGGGGGTCATAAACCTTACCCACAGGCCAACGTCATGACACAGGTGACACGTTCAATCATTCAGACACACAGTTTAAAACACACATGTAGATGTCATACATTGTAGTAACATGCAGTTGAATGTTTTCCCCTCAACATTATCATGTTACAGAACTGGTTCCGAGCCTTCAGCCACATGGTGCCCAGCAGCAGCATCAGCAGCAGGAGCAAACCGCCAGACAACCACGAGAAAACGGAGGTTAAGAACGGAGTCACCATGGGAAAGAAGAGAGGCCGCAAGCCCAAAGAGCGCCCCCCTGAGGCCACCCCCGTCCAAACAAACACTTTTTTCAGCACCACCCAAAACTCAGCCCCCACTCTGAACATGGCCCAGAACCCGGTCCCGACAGAGACAGGAAACCCAGGGAGCCTGACGCTAAACAGACAGCCCAACCAACCCACCACACGGAGGAGTAAGCCCAAGTGGGTGCCCCCTCCCTCCGAGTAGCTCTGCTTTCAACCCAAGAGCCAGAGAGGCTATGTCTATCTATCCACATTACGCCAGTAAGCTCAAGGATGTTTTTGGAGACCTCAAGGACTGGCGGATAGAGAACAAAACTAAAAACGACTGCACTCAGATCTTTGCGTTTTAACATGAAATATACTGTATACAGTTTGTCTACTGGTATATGTTGATATGACAGTCATTTTATTTTGTTTCCTCCATTCCATTTCCAAGCATCATTTCAGTTAAACTATTGACAACAGGGGTTCATTGTAATCAAAGTTATAATCCTACTCTGTGTAAAAAATCTATTTTTGTAAACAAAAGTAGTATTTCAAATGAATGTTGGCATATTCCCTCTTCATGTCTTTAGATTCATGTTGTGTTTGAGAGATTTTTCAAAGGATATTCTATTAGGATAGTGAGGTACTGCTAGGGATTTTTTTTAATGGATATACTGTGTACTGTGTATATATACTATATCTATCTACATACAGTATATACTCAAAGCAATGACGTCATCCCTCTTTTTTTCAAGGCAGGAAGGTCAAATTTGGTCTAAAGCGATCACACTCCTTTTCATTTTAGTTGTTTTACACTTTGGCGTCTTTCGTTCGTTTTTATTGTGGCAGCTGAATGTCGAAGTAGAGGTTTTTTTTGATCCGTCTGCTACAGTGCAATATGCTAATTCGTTTTTGTCTCTTTGTTTTCTATGGCTTTTCAAAGTTGTGAAAGACCACACTGTAACGCATACATCAAATTCTTTACTGTGTTCTGATGCTCTGGCTAAGCTACGTAGTTAGTCTTTGTTTCAATCACACTGAAATGTAGGAAATTAGCACCATTTTCACAAAATGATATGAGATTTTATTGAATTTTTTATTTGACCTTGGGGCATATGATTGGGGATGTTAACGCAAACATTTCTCCACTAAAATCTATATCTACACCCAAGCAATGTAAACAGCATATCCACAAAGTTTGAAGATGTGTAGATTTTGTTTAATATAGGTTTCGCCATTGGAGCTCATAGTCCGAATTAAATGTGGGAATGTTGTAGTAATAGGTTCCCATTTAAAATGGACAAAAATTCTCAAGCTCGAATTTTCCTAGGACTGTCTGGTAGTCGGGAGGGGAAAACTGAGAGGTTTGGAACTTTCTTTGTTTGTGGTGTATTAACCAATTTAGCCTGGTGACGTCACCAGGCAAGCCGAAACTCCCGCCCATGCAAACCTGCTGATTAGAAGGTTCTGTGTAGATAAAATTTTCTACCAGTAATTATCAGGAAAAAACACTGATCAAATGTTTTCACACATTTACAGTGTTCGTTTCATCAGCTGTGGTACAATATGATACAAAACACAAGAGGAAGTGAATTTTGACTGCACTGGGCATTTAAATAATTCAGAAAAGGGAGCTGCAGTTAATTTTTTTTTAAATACAAGTTTAAGTTAGTTTAATCTTTAATGAAACGTAAAAAATAAAAACCTAAAATGAAGGCTTAGATGTTGTGATGTATAAAGACATATTCCCGGTCATTAAAAGACTTGTCTTGCACTTTAACCCTAACCCCTTTCCTCTCTTCCCGCCCGTTTTGTCTTTTTGCACATGAAGAGCAAAGAGAAAAAAAACTTTCCGCTCCGGGAAGAAGATGCCCTTAGACACAGATTTATAATCAGCCCTGCCTAAATGTTTACCTTAAGAATTATGGGTAAAGACACAAAACTGACCATAGATCAGCTTCTAAAGGGCAGCTTCACCCTACTCTAACCTAAACCTCCTATATGGAGGGTTGTTACCCAGGACTGTGAAGTAAAAAATGTGGGGTCCAGAAATAAGTACATTTAGTTCTCTGTGCCCCGCTTTCCAACAGGATTCAATGAGTAGATAACAGGGCCGCCTCAGTGAATTCAAAACCCAAACTAAGCCATAACTGATCCTCAGAAATGCTATACATTTTAGGCTGTGCTGCCAAGCAACTATTTCAGCGTAAAAGGAAATGACGTTTAAATGAAATGTCTTTAATTTATGAAAATGCTAATGTGCAATCAGCTCATTTTAATATTTTGTCTATAATAAATACTTAAAGTAGATACTTGAATTCACAAAACAATTGTAATAATTTGATTTTGAAGTCAAAATGTCATGAAATGTTTCATGTGTATTTATATCAATAGAGCAGAATAGCTCTCTCAAAGCGGCAGATTTCTTTTATAATCACTTGTGTGTATGATCTAGTTAGTCTGAAAGTAGTGGCAGTTTGTGAAAAGGTTATGGTTACATGGTGCAATTTACTCTGCTTGTTCATCCAGGACCGTTTTTCCAGAAATGTTATTACTTTACAATATGTCCTATAAATACAGGTGCTAAACTCATACTGTTATGAAACCAATCTTAACCATTATGTAAAAATAACGTAAATATCACATTTACAGAAGTATTCAGACACTTTACTCATTACATTGTAATTACATCAGTGATTACAACCTCGAGTTTGGCACACCTGTATTTGGGGACTTTCTCCCATTCTTCTCTGCAGATCCTCTCAAGCTCTGTCAGGTTGGATGGGGAGTCTCGCTGCACAGCTATTTTCAGGTCTCTCCAGAGATCTTCGATCCAGTTCAGGCTCTGGCTGGGCCACTCAAGGACGGTCAGAGACTTGTCCCGAAGCCACTACTGCGTTGTCTTTGCTGTGTGCTTAGGGTCATTGTCCTGTTGGAAGGTGAACCTTCGCCCAGTCTGAGATCCTGAGCGCTCTGGAGCAGATCTTCATCAAGGATCTCTCTCTACTTTGCTCCGTTCATCTTTCCCTCGATCCTAACTAGTCTCCCAGCCCCTGCTGCTGAAAAACATTCCCACAGCATGATGCTGCCACCACCATGCTTCACTCTAGGGATGGTGTCAGGTTTCCTCCAGATGTGACGCTTAGCATTCAGGCCAAAGAGTTCAATCTTGGTTTCATCAGACCAGAGAATCTTGATTCTCATTGTCTCGATAGTCCTCTACATGCCCTTTGGCAAACTCCAAGTGGGCTGTCATGTGCCTTTTTCTGAGGAGTGGCTTCTGTCTGGCCACTGTACCATAAAGGTTTGATTGGTGGATTGCTGCAGAGATGGGAGAAACTTCCAGAAGGACAACCATCTCCACAGAGGAACTCTAGAGCTCTTGTCAGTGTGACCATCGGGTTCTTGGTCTTCTCCCTGACCAAGGCCCTTCTCCCCAGATTGCTCAGCTCTCGGAAGAGTCTTGGTGATTCCAAACTTCTTCCATTTAAGAATGATGGAGGCCACTGTGTTCTTGGGGACCTTTAATGCTGCAGACATTTTTTGGTACCCTTCCCCAGATCTGTGCCTTGACACAATCCTGTCTCGGAGCTCTACGGACAATTCCTTCAACGTCTTAGCTTGGTTTTTGCTCTGACATGCACTGTCAATCAAGTTGTAGAAACATCTCAAGGATGATCAATGGAAACAGGAGGCACCTGAGCTCAATTTAGAGTCTCATAGCAAAGCGTCTGAATACTTATGTAAATAAGGTATTTGTGTTGTTATTTTTAATAAATTAGCAAAAAAATCGAAAAACATGTTTTCACTTTGTCATTATGTTGTATTGTGTGTATAACCATTTTAGAATAACACAGTAATGTAACAAAATGTGGAAAAAGTCAAGTGGTCTGAACTTTCAAAGGCACTGTATCTACAATATATGTAAATATATTATACACACACAGTACCAGTCAAAAGTTGAGACACCTACTCATTCCAGGGTTTTTCTTTATTTTTACTGTTTTTACATTGTAGTATAATAGTGAAGACATCAAAACTATGAAATAACACATTTGAAGTCATGTAATAACCAAAGACGTTTCAAACAAATCAAAATATATTTTATATTTGAGATTCTTCAAAGTTGACAGCTTTGCACACTCTTGGCATTCTCTCAACCAGTTTCATGAGGTAGTCACCTGCAATGCATTTCAATTAACAGGTGCCTTGTTAGAAGTTCATTTGTGGAATGTATTTCCTTCTTAATGAGTTTGAGCCAATCAGTTGTGTTGTGACACGGTATGGGTGGTATGCAGAAGATAGCACTATTTGATAAAAGACAAAGTCCATATTATGGCAAGAACAGCTCAAACAAGCAAAGAGAAACGTCAGTCCATCATTACTTTAAAACATGAAGGTCAATCAAAATAGAACATTTCAAGAACTTTGAAAGTTTCTTCAAGTGCAGTCTCAAAAACCATCAAGCGCTATGATAAAACTGGCTCTCATGAGGACCGCCAATGGAAAGGAAGTCCCAGAGTTACCTCTGCTGCAGAGGATTAGTTCATTAGAGTTAACAGCCTCAGAAATTGCAGCCCAAAAAAATGCTTCACAGAGTTCAAGTAACAGACATCTCAACATCAACTGTTCAGAGGAGACTGCGTGAATCAGGCCTTCATGGTCGAATTGCTGCAAAGAAACCACTACTAAAGGACACCAATAATAAGAAGAGACTTGCTTGGGCCAAGAAACAGAAGCAATTGACAATAGACTGGCGGAAACCTGTCCTTTGGTCTGATGATTCCAAATCTGAGATTTTTGGTTCCAACCACCGAGTAGGTGAACGGATGATCTCTGCATGTGTTGTTCCCACCGTGAAGCATGGAGGAGGAGGTGTGATGTTGTGGAGCTGCTTTGCCTTGTGACACTGTCTGTGATTTATTTAGAATTTAAAGCACACTGGATATCACATTATTCTGCAGCGATATGCCATCTCATCTGTTTTGCGCTTAGTGGGACTATCATTTGTCTTTCAACAGGACAGTGACCCAAAACACACCTCCAGGCTGTGTAAGGGCTATTTGACAAAGAAGGAGAATGATGGAGTGCTGCATCAGATGACCTGGCCTCCACAATCACCCGACCTCAACCCAATTGAGATGGTTTGGGATGAGTTGGACTGCAGAGTGGAGGAAAAGCAGCCAACAAGTGCTCAGCATATGTGGGAACTCCTTCAAGACTGTTGGAAAAGCATTCCTCTTGAAGCAGGTTGAGAGAATGCCAACAGTATGCAAAGCTGTCATCAGGGCAAAGGGTGGCTACTTTGAAGATATAAAATATTTAACACTTTTTTGGTTACTACATGATTCCAAATGTGTTATATCATAGTTTTGATGTCTTCACTATTATTATACAATGTAGAAAATAGTGAAAATAAAGAAAAAACCTTCAGTGAGTGCAGTTGGTGTGTCCACACTATGGACTGGTACCATATATTCATACTTCACCCTATCAGTCTTCCGAGATGATGTGGAAAACACATCCTGTTTGAGCCAACGTAGAATACAGCAGCAACTGCAAAAATATGTTTACACCATATTTTGTTTTAATTTACTTATTTAATGGAGAGAAAAAATTCACCTACCCTATCCCTTTGTTTCTTTGCTTAAGAAATAGTTATTACAATTTTTTCTCAGTGAAAACAATAGTTAGTTGAAGTCCATCAAATGCTATGGGATGTTGAAGTACGGTGTTTTTAACAAGTTTGATCATGCAACATTTAAATGTTGATTTTCAGGACACAATTATTGAGAAACCATTTGTCGATAGCTAAGGATCAACAAGGAGGCGTGTGTTTGTTTCTGTATTTAGTGCACTTACTACCCCTTGAACTAGGCTTGAATTAGGAGTGTTGTCGCCTGATCTTTTTAGTAGTCTGGACTGTGTGTGGTGTGACTTTTGTACCTGGGGAGTCCGTAGGCTAAGCTGTCTTCCTTTTTTTTCACAAATTCCATTTTCCAGCTTTAATGTTTTATCTTACAAACATTTACAATTTCAACAAGCTTTCGATAAATCTTTGTTTTGAAAATTGACCGTTATAGAGTGGACGCAAAACGTTTGGTGATTGGTTATGTTGAGGAGAATACTTAGTTTGGTTCTAAATGAGACAATGTTTTTCCTATGTTGAAGTTGATCTGATCTGAAGCTATATCCTAACTAGGGAGGCACCACACCTTTTTGAATCTGAACTGTTAAAAATGTTTTTTTAAGTGTTTTACCTGTGCATTATTACCCCTCAACTAATTAATAAAAATGTTGTTGACTAAGTTTGACTGTTTCCATTATATATACAGTACTACACGATTACATATGTGTTATTTCATAGTTTTGATGTCTTCACTATTATTCTACAATTTAGAAAATAATAAAAATCAATAAAAACCCTTGAATGAGTATGTGTGTCCAAACTTTTGACTGGTACTGTATATAATACTGTACATGCAGTAAAGTTCATCATGTGAACTGACAGAATTATTGGAGCTGACACAATCCATTCTAAGGTTCACATTTTATTATAAGGAGCATGAGATTTAGATTTTGTTGATTTAATATTTGAATCACATGGCATGACAGTGTCATGTACCTCAACCAGTATTACGGGGCGGTCACATATTTTATTCCCTGCCACCAGTGGTGTAAAGTACTTAAGTAAAAATACTTTTAAGTACTACCTAAGTAGTTGTTTGGGGTATCTGTACTTTACTATTTATATTTTTGCCAATTTCTACTTCACTACATTCCTAAAGAAAATTATGTACTTTTTACTCCATACATTTTGCCTGACACCCAAAAGTACTAGTTACAATTTGAATGCTTAGCAGTACAGGAAAACGGTCCAAACGGACTATGTACACAGCTGGCCTCCCACCCTGGTACAACGAACATGGAACCCAGTCCAAAGATGCCTTTGTCCTTAGTAGGAACCTTCCGGAGTTAATAGATTAATGCTTCATTGTCTGTTTTTATGTAAGAAAAGTAAGTATCTTCTGCTTCCCAACCCCTCTAAGACACACATGACATGGTGAACATCACAGGGTTAAGAAACAGCAGCAGGGTCCTCCTCAGCCCTCTTCCCAACCCCTCTGACCAGCAGCAGGGTCCTCCACAGCCCTCTTCCCAACCCCTCTGACCAGCAGCAGGGTCCTCCTCAGCCCTCTTCCCAACCCCTCTGACCAGCAGCAGGGTCCTCCTCAGCCCTCTTCCCAACCCCTCTGACCAGCAGCAGGGTCCTCCACAGCCCTCTTCCCAACCCCTCTGACCAGCAGCAGGGTCCTCCTCAGCCCTCTTCCCAACCCCTCTGACCAGCAGCAGGGTCCTCCTCAGCCCTCTTCCCAACCCCTCTGACCAGCAGCAGGGTCCTCCTCAGCCCTCTTCCCAACCCCTCTGACCAGCAGCAGGGTCCTCCTCAGCCCTCTTCCCAACCCCTCTAAGACCAGCAGCAGGGTCCTCCTCAGCCCTCTTCCCAACCCCTCTAAGACCAGCAGCAGGGTCCTCCTCAGCCCTCTTCCCAACCCCTCTAAGACCAGCAGCAGGGTCCTCCTCAGCCCTCTTCCCAACCCCTCTAAGACCAGCAGCAGGGTCCTCCTCAGCCCTCTTCCCAACCCCTCTAAGACCAGCAGCAGGGTCCTCCTCAGCCCTCTTCCCAACCCCTCTAAGACCAGTAGCAGGGTCCTCCTCAGCCCTCTTCGCAACCCCTCTAAGACCAGCAGCAGGGTCGACCACATCCCTTGATCAAGTTGCCTGTGAAAGAAACTACTCTCACATCGTCCTGAACGTGAATGCTATGCTGCGACCTATGCACGTGTGTTTTGATTTAGAAAGTAATGGGGATAAGCTCAGCTACAAGACGAAACCTGGCTTTCGTGGAATTGACTGATAAGCATTGACATGTTAACTGATAATGGTTATTAATGGTCCGTCAGCAACCAGCAACCGTCACCTCCCCACTGTACCTTGGAAGGACATTCTATAGAGCAAGTCAAAATGTACAAATATCTGGGAGTTTGGGTGGATGAGAAGTTGAGCTTCACCAACCATGTAGAGAACCTTGTCAGGGAACTCAAGCTGTGTATTGGGTTTTCTTACTGGCACAAGGATGTTTTTTCCTTTGGCGCCAAAAAGGAGTTGAATCATTGTACTTTTCTCTCTGTATTGGACTATGGTGATACTATTTATGTACAAGCCTGAAGTTTTACACTGACGACTCTTGACTGTGTACCATGCAGCCCTTCGTTTTTGTCGCCAATCAGATCTACACAGGGCTGTTGGGTGGACATCACTAGCAACCCGCTCGCTCCAACGCTGGTATATTCTATTTGTAAGGCCATTTTAGTAAAACTGCAATTTGATCTATCCTCTCTTCTGACTTGAAATGAAAACACATACAAGCTCAGATCTCTGTCTTGTTTTATGCTACGAGTCCTGAAGAATTAGAACCGAGCATGGGAAAAGGTCCTTTCGTTACTCAGCCCCTTGGTCTTGGAATTCTCTCTATCTTTCTACCCTGAGTGACCAGGCTTATAAAGAGAGAAAAGCGATAGAGAGATGGAAGGATGCATGAGGGGATAAGAGGGCAGATGTCAAATGAGAGGGGGAGAGACGGATATAAAATACGCTAAATGGGAGCGAGCGAGAGTAAGGACAAGAGGAGAGAGATATTGGCCAACCAAACACCATTAAAATAGTCATCAGCCTCCCCTTCCTATGTTATGTAACAGAGTGACAGCCTGACTTTAGTGCAGCTCTACCAGATTTACTGTAGGTCACTGCCTTTACCAGTCCCCTTTGGATCTTAACCAATACCACTTTAAGATACCAAATACCAGCTGTCATTAGTTAACAACCAAACACCATTATCATTTATAACATCAGAAGCAGCGGTAGTTGCCATTAATCACAGATCTAGGTTCAGTTTACCCTTCCCCAAATCTTTAATCGTTAAATCTTTTAACATCTAAAATGTATTTTTGATTTGTTTAACACTTTTTTGGTTACTACACGGTTCCACGTGTGTTATTTCATAGTGTTGATGTCTTCACTATTATTCTACGATGTAGAAAATAGTTAAAAAAAAAAAAATAACCCTTGAATGAGAAGCTGTTCTAAAACTTTTGACTGGTACTGTACACTCTCACACACTTCGACCTTCAGGAGTTCCACTTAAATCAAACGTTGACTTAGTCCCCGAAACCATTATAATGGACACACTTAATACCATCACTGTCTAATGTCACTTCCTCTTCCTGTGTGTGTCATATCCTGGAAGGAGGAGGCAACATGGTAGCCATAGACGGGATCGTACTGCACGTATAGAGGATGTAAGAGTTCCTCCCTGCTCTCTCTGTATACCTCTCCATCTTGACTGCTCTCCATCTAACCAGTGTAGGACCATTTTACAAACCGCTGCTAGCTCCGCTGCCCCCTCTAGTGGAACAATAAAGCATTCTCTCTAATAGCACTATGTTTCATGACTTCCTGAGAAAGATAACACAAAATGAAGTATTAACATGTTGAGCATGACCAGGGGCTCATTACCAACGAAGGCATGTGTTGTGACCTATTTGACATGGCACTATTGGCCTTGCTCCACCTCACTGCGCACGGACCACTCTCTCGCTCTACTCCTCCCTTCATCCCTCCATCACACACCGCGCCAGCCCAGCGTCAGGTAGAGTAGCACACTGTACCGCCGAAGCCCACACACACAGCCGATTTAGTACCCTAAATCACTAACATAGGGTCAGGTATTGTTATCTGTTCCCAGATGTGGGATTATCGATAGTAACTGGCATGTCAACCACGTGTGACACTTCATTCACTATTAAGCATACAGTACAAGAACAACTACGAGTGAGCGGAACGTTGAGGCACAATCTGCCCTTTGACATCAGACACGCCCCACGTCGGTTCTGTGTTCGACAGTTGAGTGCAGCAGAATGCCTTTCGATCAGTTCTAGGTGCAGCAGGCCGTTTGATTGGAGGATGTTTGGTTTTCCCTCTGCCTTGAATGCTTGACGGCTCCAACACACACTGCGTTCTGTGTCTAAAAATAATCTACTGAGACATCCGTACTGACCCCTCCTCTCAGCCCCAGAGAGAGAAACAGAGAGCTGTTGTCACAAATCGCATTTCAAACCGCAGAAAAGGTTTCTATATCTACTACAAAAGGCTGAGTTTTTCCATTGAGTACGTCGGCCCCAGCAGATATGAGAGAGAGAGAGAGAGAGAGAGAGAGAGAGAGAGAGAGAGAGAGAGAGAGAGGAAGTGCGTTTGGTATCTCTCTTTAGACACAGGATGTATTGGGGCCGTTGAGCTGTGAGTCGTACCTCTGTGCTTTACCTCTGTATTTCAGAGACACAGTGAAGGTGTGACAGCCACAACCAGTGTGAGAGCGGCCCACACAATGGCGCAACCACCGACTGAATTACAGTGACATTGTTACTGAATAGACTAAGATGGTTGAACTATTATTTGTAAATTGATCAAAAATATTAATTTGGCAAATTGTGTCTTGGTCTGAGGAATTGTGAGGATTGCTCACAACTCACAGCTGTCACACACATCAGTGTCTCACATGATCATACCATTATACATCCCTTTATTTACCGTATGTTGTCTGTTTGGTTTTTATTTTCTTCATCTTTCCTGTTGTTGTTGTCGTCGTCGTCGTCATTCTGTCTCTGTCGCTGTGTCTCGTTGTGTTTTGTCCAAACCCTCTATTCTCCATAGAGGAAATTTCACTGGGATATGTGAGCAGATTTGCAAGTGATTTCTCTGTGATTTGTCTTTTTTTAAAGTTCGATATGTAATAGGAGTTTTTATTTATTTTTATGAAACTGTTTCAGAGCTTGTTTTTTGTAACTTGAGAGTGTGGGTATAATATAATATATAAGATAATGTGATATCACTCAACTCAAAGCTTGCATGACCTCAATTCTAATCTTTGGCAAGACCAGAACCCATTGTGCTGAATGTTTTTAAGTCAGATTCTATCCAAAGACCAGGCCTGGGCTAAGCCCTCTAAATAGTAACGATTTTTCCTGAAATCAGCCTGTGTGGATTTGAATTGAGAAGTTGGGCTTTCATTGGGTTGATGTGTGTGTGTGTGTGTGTGTGTGTGTGTGTGTGTGTGTGTGTGTGTGTGTGTGTGTGTGTGTGTGTGTGTGTGTGTGTGTGTGTGTGTGTGTGTGTGTGTGTGTGTGTGTGTGTGTGTGTGTGTGTGTGTGTGTGTGTGTGTGTGTGTGTGTGTGTGTGTGTGATAATCACATAGGATTATAACAACACAAAGAGAACAATTAAGAGAAAATCAGTGTGCTTGGGCCACCATTAGTAGCAAAGGATATTTGATCCAACGTTTCCTGACTTGTTTCAGGCGAAATTACTGCTCATTGATCTATGTTGAATGAATTACCCTTTCAGCACTCACTGTAGAATCGAACTGAATTTGAACCAAAGCATTAGCTAAGAATCATCAAACGTTCTCGGTGATTGTTTCTTGAAGCTGTTGTATAATCCCACAAGGCAGACTCTACCTTAGATGTTCAGTGCTGCTAACTGACCTGAATCTATCTGCTCTTCTTGCTCTTCCTATTTTAATCTGCTGTGTTTTAATGTGTGTTTTCTAGAATCCTACCTAGCCACTAATCAATATTAAAATCAGTGTGATGATACTATTGAAAAGTGTGTGTGTGTGTGTGTGTGTGTGTGTGTGTGTGTGTGTGTGTGTGTGTGTGTGTGTGTGTGTGTGTGTGTGTGTGTGTGTGTGTGTGTGTGTGTGTGTGTGTGTGTGTGTGTGTGTGTGTGTGTGTGTGTGTGTGTGCGCAAGCTGGTGTTTTTCAAGCCTGTGACTGGATGTATGCAACCTACCGCCCATTCCAGTGCTCTTAGGCCATTAGACTGTTAAACAGCCATCACTAACACAGAGAGGCTGCTGCCTACAGACAGACTTGCAATCATTGACCACTTTAAAATAGATCACTAGTCACTTTAATAATGTTTACATATCTTGCATTACTCATCTCATAGGTATATACTGTATTTTATACCGTCTAGTGCATCTTGCCTATGCCGCTCTGTCATGGCTCACCCATATATTTATATATACATATATTCTTATTCCATTCCTTTACTTAGATTTGTGTGTATTGGGTAGTCGTTGTGGAATTGTTAGATTACATGTTAGATATTGCTGCGCTTTCGGGAACTAGAAGCACAAGCATTTCGCTACACTCGCAATAACGTCTGTTAACCATGGGTATGTGACCAATAACATCTGTTAACCATGGGTTTGTGACCATTAACGTCTGCTAACCATGTATATGTGACCAGTCACGTCTGCTAACCATGGGTATGTGACCAATACTGTCTGCTGACCATGGGTAATTGACCAATAACGTCTGCTAACCATGGGTATGTGACCATTAACATCTGCTAACCATGGGTATGTGACCATTAACGTCTGCTAACCATGTGTATGTGACCAATAACATCTGCTAACCATGGGAATGTGACCAATAACATCTGCTAACCATGGGTATGTGACCAATATAGTCTGCTAACCATGTATATGTGACCAATAACATCTGCTAACCATGGGTATGTGACCAATAACATCTATTAACCATGTGTATGTGACCAATAACATCTGCTAACCATGTGTATGTGACCAATAACATCTGCTAACCATGTGTATGTGACCAATAACATCTGCTAACCATGTGTATGTGACCAATAACATCTGCTAACCATGTGTATGTGACCAATAACATCTGCTAACCATGTGTACGTGACCAATAACATCTGCTAACCATGTGTATGTGACCAATAACATTTGCTAACCATGTGTACGTGACCAATAACATCTGCTAACCATGTGACCAATAACGTCTGCTGACCATGGGTATGTGACCAATAACATCTGCTAACCATGTGTATGTGACCAAAAACATCAGCTAACCATGTGTATGTGACCAATAACATCTGATAACCATGTGTATGTGACCAATAACATCTGCTAACCATGTGTATGTGACCAAAAACATCAGCTAACCATGGGTATGTGACCAATAACATCTGCTAACCATGTGACCAATAATGTCTGCTAACCATGTGTATGTGACCAATAACATCTGCTAACCATGTGACCAATAACATCTGCTAACCATGGGAATGGGACCAATAACGTCTGCTAACCATGTGTATGTGACCAATAGCATCTGCTAACCAGGTGTATGTGACCAATAACATCTGCTAACCATGGGTATGTGACCAAAAACATCTGCTAACCATGTGTATGTGACCAATAACATCTGCTAACCATGGGTATGTGACCAATAACGTCTGCTAACCATGTGTATGTGACCAATAACGTCTGCTAACCATGTGTATGTGACCAATAACATCTGCTAACCATGGTATGTGACCAATAACGTCTGCTAACCATGTGTATGTGACCAATAACATCTGCTAACCATGTGTATGTGACCAATAACATCTGCTAACCATGTGTATGTGACCAATAACGTCTGCTAACCATGGGTATGTGACCAATAACATCTGCTAACCATGGGTATGTGACCAATAACGTCTGCTAACCATGTGTATGTGACCAATAACGTCTGCTAACCATGTGTATCTGACCAATAACATCTGCTAACCATGTGTATGTGACCAATAACGTCTGCTAACCATGGGTATGTGACCAATAAAATATGATTTGACTTACGTCCTTCCTTTTTCTCCCTGGTTGCTATGGTTACAGGGCAGCCCTTGACTCCGCCCCCCAGGTCCAGACCCCGAGTGTTCTGGAGGGTACACCTTAGGCCAGGGGCAAGCACACCATCATCAGGGACACTACACACTACATTTGCTGTTATTCTGGCAGCACTTTTTGACGTGACTGTAAGTCAGCTGGCTAGCTAGCTTGCAAGGGATAAGAACATTGCCAGCCAATATGGTAGTGGTACAGATAGACCGACCGGCTGGGTCGCGTCTCTAGCAACCGAACCGATAGAACGAACAACCAGCCAGCTTGGGTAGAAACCCTAGATTTGTGCCGGGACTATATCAAGTGGAAAGATGAAATAGTATGAATACATAATGTTTCCAATGAAAATATATTCTTTGAATATGTTGGTAACCCGTTGTATAAAAGTGATAATGCCGTCGAAGCCGGTGTTTGGAGGATATATTTGCACGGTTTGCCGGCCCTTGACTTTGTCTTGAGCCTAACAACACGGTGCCAATATGTCCTCCTAGCACCGGCTTCTCTGGCATTATCACTTAAATGGCCACGGTCAGTAGCATGCACACCATCACCAGGTACAGTACACTGGAGCAATACATTAAGAGATTTTGGCCAGGTTTTAGAACGGATACCACGTTAGCGCCTTTAGTCTCAAAATGTCGGTGAAGTAACGATACGAGACCGCTTCCGACAACTCCCTGTGAAATGAGCCGCCGTTAGCGAGAAAAACAGAGCAGCGAATTAAACCCACATTTTATAGAATAGAATTTGGGATAGTAACGTCTATCCAAGACGGTACTGTGTTGTGGTGTTAACAAATTCCCTATCTGATTTTACTGGACATAGTCATAGGTCTTGAAAACTATCAGAAATAAACAGCACTATTCAGAAGCGTTAATTACCACACTGCTATGGAGGAGAACGTGGAGCTCTCGGAACGTTCCGACAGAAACCGCGTTGGTCCAGCTCTCTACATATATAGTATATGACTCTGCAATACACAGTATAACTACTACTTCTATAACTGATGTGTAACTACCCACCACTACTAGTCAGGTACTGTACTAACACGCCCCAGGTCGATGGCATCCACATCATCATCAGATACCAGTACTAATCACTGCACTACTCATTACTGTCCTACTCAGTATAGCGACTCACGGACAGAGTCCGATCACAACACAGGCGGGTCAATGAGACGCATAAACGTACCGTAGAAAACATTCACTTCCACAATGTGGGTTGATGTGACTACATGGTCCATAGGGTCTCTTTTTATCTGTCTGACCCCTAACCCCTGACCCCTGACCCCTAACAAAGAGACGAGCAGGGATGAATTCATCTTCTACTCTAAGAGACGTGATGTGTCCGCTGATTGAAAGAGCTCTCTCCTTCCTCCCCTCACAGGTATGTGTGTGTGTGTGTGAGAGAGAGAGGGGGCGGGGGGAGGAGATGGAAACAGAGTGTAAGAGATGGAAAGACAGCATTAAGAGGTCAAGATTGAGAGATGGTGAGAGAGAGAGAGAGAGAGAGAGAGAGAGAGAGAGAGAGAGAGAGAGAGAGAGAGAGAGAGAAAGAAGCGAGAGAGCGGAAGGAAGAGAGAGACTGGTCTCTGGAGCATGGAAACTGTCAATCCACCGCAGTGGAAAGTTGTCACAAACCAAAAAGACACACACATACAGCAACTGCACAAACACACCAGTTAACTTGAAATCGCACAGCAACTACTGTGTGCTGAAGTATGGCGTGTATGTACCACCTACTAGAGCCATAGGTGTTAGAGTAAATAAGTGTTTTATTGACTGAGTTCACCACTGACCATCAAGCTGATCTAGTTTAGTGTGGCCAACTGAAAACGCACCATGGGTTTGTTGTCTTCAGATCTGTACACACGTCTGAGCTCATCCTCCCTCTCGCTCTCTTTCCACAGAGACATACAGTTTAGACACCACAGGGAGAGGACTATGAAGGGAGAACTTTTCATGGGAAGAGGGTTAGTTCAGATTTCTTTATTTCTCTTCCTGCCTGTCTGTCCATCTCTCTCTCTAACTTTCTCCTACCCATTCAGTTGTTTCCCCTCTCTCCAGTTCAGCCATCTAGTTCCCTCTGATCAGAAAAGACTCTCTTTATCATCTGAATGAGCTCCCTATAACCAGGTTTCCATCCAACCTTTTTATGCGAGTAAAGAACGTCGGATAAAAAATGTATGACAGGCCAAATGTCCAGAAAACTAAATACGCTAGACAAGGTGCCATCTTTTTGTGTTGGTAAAATGAATCATGCGAGAAATGTCAGTGGAAATACTTTTATGTGCAAATATTGATATAATCACCTTCATGCCGAAGTAAAGTTGGAGTCACGAGGTGGACATGTTGTGTGGTCCTCCCACTACGACTTGTCAGGAAAGCATGCAGTTTATTAGGCTACAGAAGAAATAAGTGATGAACTTCACAGGGTGGTGAAAATGCAAGGTGATGAGCTTGATGCTAATTTCCAATACATATTGATGGTCTTCTTCGGGTGACATGATCATCGATGCTTGGCTGCTGTTTGACAAATATAAATAATATCGCTCTTTTGTTCATAATAATGTCATCATGTAGGCTACACAGTACGCGTGCTTTAGCCAACAGCGAGCAGATACCTGCATAATGTTGTCTAGAGCTCATTTGCCAATCCCGAAATGGGCACACCGCCATATAACCGAAAAAAAAATGGTGAGAAAACATGATGGAAACCCATTCATTTAAAAGCAAAATGTATTTTGATGTGCACTATGTCATGCACAGCCTTTTATCTGCAACAAGTCCATTTGATGGAAACACATCTCTGGTATGAAAATGCGCATATTGTTTTTATGCAGATTTTTTTAAATATTCACATGAAAATCTGTCACCAATTGGATGGAAACCTAGCTTTTGATAACATCTTTAATCTATTATTAGATGTGAACACAATCCTGTTTGTTTGTCAGCCAGTGTTGTCATAATGAACAGTATCGCATTGTTATCTTGTATATGTTCTTGTTCTTAAATATATTTACTGTACTCAGTTGTCAGTCAGTGTGTTAATACAGTTGAAGTCAGGAGTTTACATACACTTAGGTTGGAGTCATTAAAACTCGTTTTTCAACCACTCCACACATTTCTTGTTAACAAACTATAGTTTTGGCAAGTCAGTTAGGACATCTACTTTGTGCATGACACAAGTCATTTTTCCAACAATTCTTTAATGAACAAATGAACCAGACTTGTGGAGGTCTACCATTTTTTTCTGAGGTCTTGGCTGATTACTTTTGATTTCCCCATGATGTCAAGCAAAGAGGCACTGAGTTTGAAGGTAGGCCTTGAAATACATCCACAGGTACACCTCCAATTGACTCAAATGATGTCAATTAGCTTATCATAAGCTTCTAAAGCCATGACATCATTTCTGACATCAATTGTCCAAGCTGTTTAAAGGCACAGTCAACTTAGTGTATGTAAACTTCCATCCTGCGAGCGGGAGAGATCATGGAGCCAGCGCTCCAGGCGGTGTGTAAAGATGTCCGCATCGGGAAGATCCTCATCCAGACCAACCAGGACACAGGAGAACCAGAGGTATGAAGAAGATCCTCATCCAAACCAACCAGGACACAGGAGAACCAGAGATATGAAAAAGATCCTCACCCAGACCAACCAGGACACAGGAGAACCAGAGGTATGAAAAAGATCCTCATCCAGACCAACCAGGACACAGGAGAACCAGAGGTATGAAGAAGATCCTCATCCAAACCAACCAGGACACAGGAGAACCAGAGATATGAAAAAGATCCTCATTCAACCAACCAGGACACAAGAGAACCAGAAGTTTGAATCTTCCTCCCAGCTGCACTACCTGCGTCTGCCTAAGAACATCAGTGAGGACCATGTGATTCTGATGGACTGCACCGTGTCAACAGGAGCTGCTTCCATGATGGCCGTACGAGTCCTCCTGGTGGGTGAACACATTAGGGGCATACTTTACTTTTCTCTGTGCTATTTACCTGGTATTAACTGTCATAGAACAATGATCATTATTAAGGTGACCCTATCTGTCTGTCTGTCCTGTCCAGAAGGATACAATCTTGCTGGTGTCTCTGCTGCTGGCTAAATTAGGTGTTCATTCTGTGGCCTACGCCTTCCCTCAGGTCAAAATCTTCACCACATCATCCCCGGCATACATTCGTGGCTAAAAGTTTTGAGAATGACACAAATATTAATTTTCACAATTTTGCTGCTTCAGTGTCTTTAGATTGTTTTGTCAGATGTTACTATGGAATACTGAAGTATAATTACAAGCATATCATAAGTGTCAAATACTTTTATTGACAATTACATGAAGTTGATGCAAAGAGTCAATATTTGCAATGTTGACCCTTCTTTTTCAAGACGTCTGCAAACCGCTATGGCATGCTGTCAATTAACTTCTGGGCCACATCCTGACTGATGGCAGCCCATTATTGCATAATCAATGCTTGGAGTTTGTCAGAATTTGTGGGTTTTTGTTTGTCCACCCGCATCTTGAGGATTGACCACAAGTTCTCAATGGGATTATGGTCTGGAGAGTTTCCTGGCCATGGACCCAAAATATGAATGTTTTGTTCCCCGAGCCACTTAGTTATCACTTTTGCCTTATGGCAAGGTGCTCCATCATGCTGGAAAAGGCATTGTTCGTCACCAAACTCTTTCTGGATGGTTGAGAGAAGTTGCTCTCGGAGGATGTGTTGGTACCATTCTTTATTCATGGATGTGTTCTTAGGCAAAATTGTGAGTGAGCCCACTCCCTTGGCTGAGAAGCAACCCCACACATGAATGGTCTCAGGACGCTTTACTGTTGGCATGACACAGGACTGATGGTAGCGCTGACCTTGTCTTCTCCGGACAAGCTTTTTTCCAGGTACCCCAAACAATCAGAAAGGGGATTCATCAGAGAAAATGACTTTACCTCAGTCCTCAGCAGTCCAATCCCTGTACCTTATGCAGAATATCAGTCTGTCCCTGATGTTTTTCCTGGAGAGAAGTGGCTTCTTTGCTGCCATTCATGACACCAGGCCATCCTCCAAAAATATTCGCCTCACTGTGCATGCAGATGCACTCACACCTGCCTGCTGCCATTCCTGAGCAAGCTCTGTGCTGGTGGTGCCCCGATCCCGCAGCTGAATCAACTGGTCCTAGCGCTGGCTGGACTTTCTTGGGCGCCCTGAAGCCTTCTTCACAACAATTGAACTGCTCTCCTTGAAGTTCTTGATGATCCGATAAATGGTTGATTTAGGTGCAATCTTACTGACAGCAATATCCTTACCTGTGAAGCCCTTTTTGTGCAAAGCAATGATGACGGCACGTGTTCCCTTGCAGGTAACCATGATTGACAGAGGAAGAACAATGATTCCAAGCACCTCCTTTTGAAGCTTCCAGTCTGTTATTCAAACTCAATCAGCATGACAGAGTGATCTCCAGCCTTGTCCTCGTCAACACTCACACCTGTGTTAAAAAGAGAATC
Source organism: Salvelinus fontinalis (assembly GCF_029448725.1). Lineage (NCBI taxonomy): Eukaryota > Metazoa > Chordata > Actinopteri > Salmoniformes > Salmonidae > Salvelinus > Salvelinus fontinalis. The sequence goes on from NC_074690.1 coordinate 42,638,185, forward strand.
ACTGACATGATGTCAGCTGGTCCTTTTGTGGCAGGGCTGAAATGCAGTGGATTTTTTGGGGGGGGGGATTCAGGTTATTTCCATGGCAAGAGGGACTTTGCAATTTATCTGATCCCTCTTCATAACATTCTGGAGTATATGCAAACTGCCATCATACAAACTGAGGCAGCACACTTTGTGAAAATTAATATTTATGTAATTCTCAAAAGTTTTGGCAACGACTATAGGTGAGAGACATAGTTTGTGTGTGTGCGTGCATGTGTGTGTGTGTGCTCTGCTTCAGACTCTAATCTATGCTGTTGTCTTGTCCCAAGGGAATTTTGGTGACCGGTACTTTGGTATAGACACACCCCCGGACTGGAGCGATAAGGAGATGGATGAGCCCAGGCAGACCCATTTGAAGTGGACATTTGGATGATTCAGGGTTTTGCTCTTTGCGCCACTGGGCAGCTACGTGCACCTCCTCATTTTGGGGACCCAAGAGGACACCCTGGAATACTAGAGCTCCTTGTATTTCACTGAGCAAGAGAAAATGACTTAGAGATAAGCAAAGGACTGTCACGCCCTGACCGTAGAGAGCTTTTTATGTCTCTATTTTGGTTTGGTCAGGGTGAGATTTGGATGGGCATTCTATGTTCCTTTTTCTATGATTTCTATTTCTGTGTGTTTGGCCGGGTGTGGTTCTCAATCAGAGGCAGCTGTCTAACGTTGTCTCTGATTGAGAACCATACTTAGGTAACTTTTCCCCACCGATGCTTTGTGGGTAGTTGTTTTCTGTTTTGTGTTTCTGCACCTGACAGGACTGTTTCGTTTTCGTTCATTTCTCTTTGTTATTTTGTTTAGTGTTCTGTTTAAATAACATGAACACTTACCACGCTGCGCTTTGGTCCACACCTTCTTCATCCGACGACCATTACAAGGACATTATGTACAGAGAGTATGTTTTATATTTCTAGTTTATTTTTATGACAATGTAGTTGTGTACGGTTGTAATATAAAATGTAATCTTTTTGTAATGTGAATGTTGGTTTGGTAAACTTGTATTTTTGTCTGCTTTTCGGAGGTTCTGAGCAAGTCCATTGTTTTGAAGAATGTATGTACCTAGCCTGAAGCATTTTGTGAATGTGAATTTAAAATTAATAGCTTAGGTAACCTTTCAGAAAGCAAGCCATATAAACACACATCCACAGTGTACATTCTCTCTGTTCATAGAAAACACACAGCCACAGTGTTCATTCTCTCTGTTCACAGAAAACACACAGCCACAGTGTTCATTCTCTCTGTTCATAGAAACCACACAGCCACAGTGTTCATTCTCTCTGTTCATAGAAAACACACAGCCACAGTGTACATTCTCTCTGTTCATAGAAAACACACAGCCACAGTGTTCATTCTCTCTGTTCATAGAAAACACACAGCCACAGTGTTCATTCTCTCTGTTCATAGAAAACACACAGCCACAGTGTTCATTCTCTCTGTTCATAGAAACCACACAGCCACAGTGTTCATTCTCTCTGTTCATAGAAACCACACAGCCACAGTGTTCATTCTCTCTGTTCATAGAAACCACACAGCCACAGTGTTCATTCTCTCTGTTCATAGAAAACACACAGCCACAGTGTTCATTCTCTCTGTTCATAGAAAACACACAGCCACAGTGTTCATTCTCTCTGTTCATAGAAACTGCTTTCTTTCAAGGACCACTTCATCAAAAAACTGCGTAGGCGTAACTATTTTCTTTTACTCTATGGTTTCCCGTTCTCTGCTTTGTAGCTACTGGCCAAACCACAGTTTTGCAGCATGTTCGTACTTGGTCCTCTTTTGAGGCTTTCATTTAGTCTGTGCACACGCATCACCCTCACCTACAGTCCACGGCCTTACTAAGGGTAGCAGAGGCACATGCTTTCCTGCCGAGTCGATAGCCATCTTTATACACGCTGCTTGTGTAGAAAAACAAAAAGGATACAAACTGTTTATGTTCAATGTATAAGAACATGCGATCCCACAACATGCAGATGCAACCCAGTATGAATGAACAGGCGCAATTACAAATGGTCTTTTGTCAATAGGAGATGTGTTAGTCTCTTTGCGTTAGTCCGTTTTCTTTACAACGCTCGACAGAATTGATTGTACAACCAAAAATGGCCACAGATAATCATCTTAAACACCAGGGGTTGAGAGCCTTCACTTGTGATACGACAGTACAGGGCTAATGATGTCATATATTGCATTGTAGCCTAACTACAGTGCCTTCAGAAGTATTCATACCTCTTCACTTATTCCACATTTTGTTGTGTTACAGCCTGAATTCCAAATGGATTAAATGTATTTCTCTCTCACCCATCTACACACAATACCCCGTAACGACAAAGTGAAAACACAGTTTTAGAAATCTTTGCACATTTATTGAGAACTAAATACAGAAATATCTCATTTACATACACTACAGTTCAAAAGTCCGGGTCATTTAGAAATGTCCTTGTTTTCCATGAAAACGTACATGAAATGAGTTGCAAAATTAATAGGAAATATAGTCAAGACGTTGACAAGGTTAGAAATAATGATTTTTAATTGAAATAATAATTGTGTCCTTCAAACTTTGCTTTCGTCAAAGAATCCTCCATTTGCAGCAATCACAGCCTTGCTGTCACGGCTCTTGTCGGAATGCATGGACCAAAACGCAGCGTGGTAAGTGTTCATGATGTTTCATTAATCAAAAACCACTCGAACAAAATAACAGAGAGAAAAAAACGAAAACAGTTGTGTCAGGTGCAGACACTAAACAGAAAATAACTACCCACAAAACCCCAACGGAAAAGGACAACTTATATATGACCCCCAATCAGAGACAACGATAGACAGCTGCCTCTGATTGGGAACCACACAAACATAGAAATAAAGAAACTAGAATGCCCACCCTAGTAAAACCCTGGCCTAACCAAAATAGAGAATAAAAGCCTCTCTATGGCCAGGGCGTGACACTTGCAGACCTTTGGCATTCTACATAATCTGAGGAGATTTCACCCCATGCTTCCTGAAGCACCTCCCACAAGTTGGATTGGCTTGATGGGCACTTAAGTACCATACGGTCAAGCTTCTCCCACAACAGTTCAATAGGGTTGAGATCCGGTGACTGTGCTGGCCACTCCATTATAGACAGAATACCAGCTGACTGCTTCTTCCCTAAATAGTTATTCAATAGTTTGGAGCTGTGCTTTGGGTCATTGTCCTGTTGTTGGAGGAAATTGGCTCCAATTAAGCGCCGTCCACAGGGTTTGGCATGGCGTTGCAAAATGGAGTGATAGCCTTCCTTCTTCAAGATCCCTTTTACCCTGTACAAATCTTCCACTTTACCACCACCAAAGCACCCCCAGACCATCACATTGCCTCCACCATGCTTGAAAGATGGCATCAAGGACTCCTCCAGCATCTTCTCATTTTTTCTGCATCTCACAAATTGTTCTTCTTTGTGATCCTTTGTGAACCTTAAACTTAGATTCGCCTGTCCGTAACACTTTTTTTCAACTCTTCCTCTGTCCAGTGTCTGGGTTCTTTTGCGCATCTTAATCTTTTCTTTTTATTGGCCAATCTGAGATATGGCTTTTTCTTTGCAACTCTGCCTAGAAGGCCTGCATCCTGGAGTCGCCTCTTCACTGTTGACGTTGAGACTGGTGTTTTGCGGGTACTATTTAATGAAGCTGCCAGTTGAGGACTTGTGAGGCGTCTGTTTCTCACACTAGACACTCTAATGTACTTGTCCTCTTGCTTAGTTGTTCACCGGGGCCTCCCACTCCTCTTTCTATTCTGCATAGAGCCAGTTTGCTTTGTTCTGTGAAGGGAGTAGTACACAGCGTTGTACGAGATCTTCAGTTTCTTGGCAATTTCTCGCATGGAATAGCCTTCATTTCTCAGAACAAGAATAGACCGACGAGTTTCAAAAGAAAGTGCTTTGTTTCTGGCCATTTTGAGCCTGTAATCGAACCCACAAATGCTGATGCTCCAGATACTTAACTAGAAGGCCAGTTTTGTTGCTTCTTTAATCAGGACAACAGTGTTCAGCTGTGCTAACATAATTGTAAAAGGGTTTTCTAATGATCAATTGGCATTTTAAAATGATAAACTTGGATTATCTAATACAACGTGCCAATGGAACACAGGAGTGATGGTTGCTGATAATGGGCCTATGTACGCCTATGTAGATATTCCATAAGAAATCAGCCATTTCTAGCTACAATACTCATTTATAACATTAGCAATATCAACACGGAAGTTCTGATCAATTTTATGTTATTTTAATGGACAAAAACAAGGACATTTCTAAGTGACCCCAAACTTTTGAACGGTAGTGTAAGTATTCACACCCCTGTGTCAATACTTTGTAGAAGCACCTTTGTTAGCGATTAAAGCTGTGATTCTTTCTGGATAAGTCTCTAAGAGCTTTCCACACCTGGATTGAGCAACATTTGCCAATTATTATTTTCAAAATTCAAGCTCTGTCAAATTGGTTGTTGATCATTGCAAGACAACCATTTTCAGGTCTTGCTATAGATTTAAGTAGATTTAAGTCAAAACTGTAACTCAGCCAGGAACATTCACGGGCTTCTTGGTAAGCTACTCCAGTTTAGATTTGGCCTTGTGATTTAGTTTATTGTCCTGCTGAAAGGTGAATTCATCTCCCAGCGTCTGGTGCCAAACAGACTGAACCAGGTTTTCCCTCTGCCGTAAATGTTTTATCCTGTAAATACTCCCCAGACCTTAACGATTACAAGCATACCCATAACATCATGCAGCCACCCCAATGCTTGAAAATAGGGAGATTGGTACTCAGTAATGTGTTGGATTTGCCATAGTTAAATTGCATTGCATTGCAAAGGTTTTTGCAGTATTACTTTAGTGGCTTATTGCAAACAGGATGTATGTTTTGGAATACGTTTATTCTGTACAGTCTTCCTTCTTTTCACTCTGTCAATTTGGTTAATATTGTGGAGTAGCTACAGTGTTGTTGATCCATCCTCAGTTTTCCTATCACAGCCATTAAACTCTGTAACATGGTGAAATCCGTGAGCAGTTTCCTTCCTCTCCTGCAACTGAGTTAGGAAGGACGCCTTTTGATGCGACTGGGTGCATTGATACACCATCCAAAGTGTAATTAACTTCACCATGCTCAAATGGATATTAAATGTGTTTTTTTGTTTTACCCACCTACCAAGTGGTGCCATTCTTTGTGAGGCATTGGAAAACCTTCCTGATCTTTGTGGTTGAGTCGGTGTTTGAAATTCACTGCTCGACTGAGGGACCTTACAGATAATTGTATGTGTGGGGTACAGAGATGAGGGAGTCCATGAAACATGTTACGCACATTTGTACTCCTGAACTTATTTAACAAAGGGGTTAAATACTTATTGACTCAAGACATTTCAGCTTTACATTTTTAATTAATTTGTAAATAAAAAATAAAAAATCTACTTTGACATTATGGGGTATTGTGTGCAGGCCAGTGACCCCCCAAAAAACTATTTAATTATCACGACAAAAGGCGAGACCCAGATGCAGACACAAGAGGCAGATGGTTGGAGTCTTACAATGTTTAATAATCCAAAAGGAGTAGGCAAGAGAATAGTCGTGGACAGGCAAAAGGTCAAAACCAGATCAGAGTTCAGGAGGTACAGAGTGGCAGAAAGGCTTGTGGTCAAGGCAGGCGGTTACAGAGTCTCGAATAGGCAAGGGTCAAAACCGGGAGGACGAGAAAAAAAAGAGAATAGCAAAGGCAGGAGCACGGGAAAAAGGCTGGTTGACTTGGACCATACAAGACAAACTGGCACATAGAGACAGGAAACTCAGGGATAAATACACAGGGATAACAAGACAAACTGGCACAGAGAGACAGGAAACACAGGGATAAATACACTGAGATAATAAGATGAACTGGTACAGAGAGACAGGAAACACAGGGATAAATACACCAGGGATAACAAGACAAACTGGCACAGAGAGACAGGAAACACAGGGATAAATACACTGAGATAATAAATAGAACTGGCACAGAGAGACAGGAAACACAGGGATAAATACACTGAGATAATAAGATGAACTGGCACAGCGAGACAGGAAACACGGGGATAAATACACCAGGGATAACAAGACAAACTGGCACAGAGAGACAGGAAACACAGGGATAAATACACTGAGATAATAAAATGAACTGGCACAGAGAGACAGGAAACACAGGGATAAATACACTGAGATAATAAGATGAACTGGCACAGCGAGACAGGAAACACGGGGATAAATACACCAGGGATAACAAGACAAACTGGCACAGAGAGACAGGAAACACAGGGATAAATACACTGAGATAATAAAATGAACTGGCACAGAGAGACAGAAAACACAGGGATAAATACACTGGGGATAACAAGCGACACCTGGAGGGGGTGGAGACAATAACGAGGACAGGTTACACTGGTCAGGGTGCCACAGAACCCCCCCCCTCCCCTCTAGGGACGCCACCTGGCATCCTAACTGGGCACATACCTGGTCGACCGGGGTGTCGCTAGGATGTCTCTAGCGGGAACCCAGCACCTCTCCTCTGGGCCGTAACCCTCCCAGTCAACCAGGTACTGGAAACCCCTGCCCCGTGGTCGAACACCCAGACGTTTTATCATGTAGGCCGGATGGCCATCAATGACACAGGGAATGGGGGTGGGCCTAGGGACAGAAGACAAAAACAGTGAGACATGGGCTTAATCTTAAGACACATGGAAGGTAGGGTGAATACGGAGGGTACAGGGTAACACAAGATGGACAGCAGTGGAACTCAGGACTCTGGAGATGGGAAAAGGACCAATGAAATGAGCAGTTTGCGGGACTCTACCCGAAGGGGCAGGTCCCGTCTGTACCCTCTGCCCAATGCGGCAGCGGGGAGCTGGGGTCCGCCGACGGTCCGCTTGTCGACGATACCTGGAGGTGGTCTTGAGAATAGCCGCCCTGCCTCTTCTCCAGGTACGTCGACAGCGGAGGACAAACATCTGGGCCGAGGGTACGCTGACCTCCTGCTCAGGGAAGAGTGGATGCTGATACTCCATGGAGCACTCGAAAGGGGAGAGTCCTGTGGCAGAACCGGGAAGAGTGTTCCGGACATACTCCACCCAGACCAGTTGACGGCTCCAGGTAGTGGGGTTGGTTGAGACCAGGCACCTTAAGGTGGTCTCCAGGTCTTGATTATAGCTCTCTCCGACTGACCGTTAGTTTGGGGATGGAATCCGGATGACAGGCTGGCCGACGACCCAATAAGGGTGCAGAATGCCTTCCCAAACTGAGATAAGAACAGAGGAACCCCGGTCTGAGACCATGTCCACCGGGAGTCCATGGATCCGGAAGACATGCTACACCATAAGCTGGGCCGTCTCCTTGGCAGAAGGTTGTTTGGAGAGAGGGATGAAATGGGCGGCCTTGGAGAACCGGTCAACTACCGTCAGAATGACAGTGTTGCCATCAGACGGAGGGAGCCCAGTGGCAAAGTCCAGAGATATGAGACCAGGGATGATGAGGAACCAGTAGTGGCTGCAGGAGGCCAGAATGAGCTTGCCATGGAGTCTTGTGTTGAGCAGACACAGTGCATGCGGTGATGAAGGCAGAGACCATTGGAGGCCAACAGAAACGTTGCCGAAGGAAGGCTAGTGTACGACGGGACCTTGGATGACAGGTCAGCCTGGAGGAGTGAGCCCATTCTAGGACCCGGGACCGGACTGAATTAGGGACATACAGACGATTAGTCGGGCCCCCTTCAGGTCCAGGCTGGGAGCGTTGTGCCTCACGGACCAGGTTCTCAATACCCCAATCCTCAGTGGCAGCAAGGCACGAGGTAGGGAGAATGGTTTCAGAGGTCGAGGGTGTAGCAGAGCAACTGTATAGGCGGGAGAGGGTGTCAAGCTTCACATTCTTTGACCCTGGGCGGTAGGAGATGGTGAAGTTAAATCTGGTGAACAGGAGGACCCACTGGGCCTGCCTGGAGTTGAGGCGCATGACCTCCTACGGCGCAACGCTCCGTATTTTCCGCTGGCTGCCCCAACACCACAGAAAGCACTGAGCTAGGCGGAAACACCTGCATTTTGGAGTTGCCTTATTCAAGAAAACAAAAAATAGACCATGTTTATATGCGGCTTTATTAACCCAATGATGTATATATATATAGGTTTTTTTTTTACATTGTTTGCAAACTGATACGTGACACATAATGCCAAAATAACATGCAAAACAGGCAAGCCTTTGTGTGCAAAAAAATGTGGTGCTCAAAACAGGTCGGCCCTGAACAGCAGCAAATTCCCCCAAAATTACATAACTTTCCTTGCTTTGTCTAACAACATCTAACAAATAAATGTTGTTGGTCAGAGTGCATCATTTATTTAGTTCATATATATTTGTTAGAATGTTTCTCACACTGGCTTTAGCGCAAGGGCGTTGCCTAGCAACGCATGCCTTGGAGGAAGACAACATGGCACAAAAAATTCCCATGATTTGTGAATCTGTTCGGAGCGAACAGCTAGCGTGACAGCTTAAATGGCTTCTTTTTTTTTTTGATTTCAGATAATAGGGAGAAGTATCTAACAAAATAAATACATAGTGGCATTCGCTACTCATTAACTATTAACATATGATAGACATTTGTGGACAAAATTCGAACATACTCAACCTTTAACTTTGACTATATTTTTATACTTCGCTCAAGTAAAACTTTTTTAACTTCTTCAACTACCACAACATTTTTTAACACTAACAAACTTTTTTAACTTCTTTCACTAGATGAACATATTTCTCTAACCAAATTATAGCCTTAAACTTTTCTAATTACTTATGAGTAAAATTGTAGTAGGGGAGAACTGGGACGAAGGTAACATTTTGAGTTTTTTTCCTAATTACTCAGAGATCGATAAAGCTAGAGAGACCATATTTTATGGCAAACAATTTAGGGTATATACCGTGCCTTCGGAAAGTTTTTAGACCCCTTGACTTTTTTCACATTTTGTTAGGTTACAGCATCTTTGGTAGCGATTACAGCCTTGAGTCTTCTTGGGTATGACGCTACAAGCTTGGCACACCTGTATTTGGGTGTTTCTCCCATTATTCTCTGCAGATCCTCTCCAGCTCTGTCAGGTTGGATGGGGAGTGTCACTGCACAGCAATTTTGAAGTCTCTCCAGAGATGTTCGATCATGTTCAAGTCCGGGCTCTGGCTGGGCCACTCAAGGACATTCATAGACTTGTCCCGAAGCCACTCCTGTGTTGTCTCGGCTTTGTGCTTAGGGTTGTTGTCCTGTTAGAAGGTGAACCTTCACCCTAGTCTGAGGTCCTGAGAGCTCTGGAGCAAGTGGAGTCTTGCTGAAAACTCTCTGGAGTTTTCATCAAGGATCTCTCTGTACTTTGCTCCTTTCATCTTTCCCTCAATCCTGACTAGTTTCCCAGTCCCTGCCGCTGAAAAACATCCCCACAGCATGATTCTCCCACCCCCATGCTTCACCGTAGGGTTACAGATTTCCTCCAGACGTGACGCTTGGCATTCAAGCCAAAGAGTTCAATCTTGGTTTCATAATACCAGAGAATCTTGTTTCTCATGGTCTGAGAGTCTTTAAGTGCCTTTTGGCAAACTCCAAGTGGGCTGTCATGTGCCTTTTACTGAGGAGTGGCTTCCGCCTGGCCACTCTACTATAAAGTCCTGATTGGTGGAGTGCTGCAGAGATGAGTGCTTGCTCTGGAGCAAGCAGGAAGAGTCTTGGTGATTCCAAATTTTTTCCATTTAAGAATGATGGAGGCCACTGTGTTCTTAGGACCTTTAATGCTGCAGAAATGTTTTGGTACCCTTCCCCAGATCTGTGCCTTGACACAATCCTGTCTTGGAGCTCTACGGACAATTAATTCGACCTCATGGCTTGTTTTTTTTCTCTGATAAGCACTTTCAACTGTGGGACCTTATATGGACAGTTGTGTGCCTTTCCAAATCATGTCCAATCAATTGAATTTACCACAGGTGGAAACCAATAAAATTGTAGAAACATCTCAAGGACGATCAATGGGAACAGGATGCACCTGAGCTCAATTTCGAGTCTTGTAGCAAAGGGCCTTAATACTTATGTTAGTAAGGTATTTCTTTTTTTTAAATTGTATAAATTTGCTAAAATTTCTAAAACCTGTATTCGCTTTGTCGTTATGGGATATTGTGTGTAGATTGCTGAGGATTTTTATTGATTTAATACATTTTCGAATAAGGCTGTAACGTAACAAAATGTGGAAAAAGTCAAGGGGTCTGAATACTTTCTGAAGGCACTGTATTTCAGTCTTCTGTCATTTATACAGAGGTATTAGGTTGCAAACTCAAAATGTAATACGTTTCATCTCTATATCTGACATGGTACAGGTGTCTTCTTTTTTTAAGCCCATAACCATGTGTGTGAGGTGTATACTTTTGCTTCAAAGTAGATTTGTTTAAGACTACCAAGAAACACTGGGACCCTCAATTTTGCCCACTGCAGCAAAAAGTGAAAATAAGAGATTTCAGAAATGATTTGATCATTGTAAAGGTAGCATAGGCCTTTAAAATCACCATTGTTCAGTTTACGGTTATGGAATGGTTTTTTACTTGTTGTAGCTTACATTGAAATGTATTTATTGGAATGAAATTCATTTCAATAATTATTCTTGGCCTCAGCTTTTAAAACGCTGTTTCATCATGATTTAATGATTCTGCACAACACATTTCAATTAAATAAACATGCACGCATAGCAGTCATTTACTTGAAATATGTCCTCGTGTAAATATTTGCAGATTAGTATGCAGGTTAGGAACATTCGGCATCTATTGGCCCCTGATATTGAGATGTCATGGAAAATATACCACAACCAGAAACAGTCACAAACAGGAAAGAGAGGTGTGTGTCTGTGGGTGTGTGTCTGTGCATGTGGCGGGTGTTTCGTGACCCAACTGGCAGGGCCCTGATGAGTTCACAAAAGCAGTAGTGGGGTTCCTGTAGGGACCTCATTGCTAACCTGTGAGTCGACTCTCCTGTCTTCAACTGTTGATTTCATTCTAGTCCTCGCCGTCAAACTCTAACCTGGCAAGAGTTCAAAAGAAAAGACAGTGAGTAGAAAGTGATTGAAACATTTCTGAGATCAGGAAGGCATAGTGATTTGTGAAGTCTGTGTCAATGGTTACAGCAGTAGGCTAGCTGTCCATCACAAGGGCTGTCTGGGGTTCCTCTCTGTCTGGGGATCCACGAGTCAGATGGTCTGCCATGTGGGTAAGTAGGGGAGTAGGGAAAGTCTTATTGGCTTGACTTGGCACACTAATCTTTTTTCTCCATTTGTTCTAATGGTAAAAGGGAAGAGTTCGAGGGAGGAAACAAACAAAGGGACTTTTATGATTGTTGTTAGTTATGTTAATGTGTTAGCTGGCAGAGTGTTTGTGTCTGGGTGGCTAATGCTAAAGTGGTGCGGTGAGGGTCTGTGAGACGGTGTCCGGAAAGTCAATTATTTATACAGCTAGATATTTCTGAATAGTATGAAGTATGAAAGAGCCTGTATATGACACAGAGGATAGAGTATTTGATGTGTGTGTGTTGTTTCTGTGTTTCTGTGTTTTGCATGTTGATGCCGGTATGTACTAGGCTATGTGCGCATGTGTAAGTGTGATTTTCTATGAGTGTTTATGTGTTAATAAAACACAAATGTAACTTTCACTGCACCCCCATCATGCTCAGGATTTGGTACAGTGACTTGTGTTTGTGATGTTCATGCCAGTGAGTGCATTTAATAAACACAGAGCCTCTCTACCAACCTGTCCTTTCTCCTCCAATACCAATTGACTCTCTGATACAGAGACATATACCCACAGTACTGTCTACCTGTGCATTGGTCTGTATACACCTACAGTATCTACAGTTTCATTTGAATAGCTCATAACATTCATTGTAATTCTAAATGATTAAAATGTAGACGGGAAGTGTTTTCTCCCTTATATAACTGGACCAGATGTTTCCCCTCCATGGCAGTTCCTAGATCCCATTTTGGACCAGTTACGTCATACGTCGCCAATGCTGAATCTGGAGCGGTGCTTTCCAGGACTGTCCAACCTGAGAATGGTGACTTTAGGCTCAATCTCAGGTTCGTCAGCCCATGAAACACTGTCTCACATCGGCCTATTATTGTGGAGAAAACCAGAAAAACCAGCAACGCCTTTGCTGTTCTTAGACCCGCCCAGACTGGTACAGACCAGTTCAGACAGGATCAGACCAGATCCAGAACAAGACGAGGGGACAGCAGCAGTAAGATTATAATTGATCAACATGTGTATGTAAATTCAGCAGAATATTGCTCGCTAATTATTAGTATGAACTATTGTTTTAGTAAGCGTCCACATTATAACACAAATGTATGGTTGTGAAGCTCCTACATACTGTACACTAATTATAATGACTTTATGTTGAGACAAAACACAAATTCAACCATAAATAGCCTGAAAATTAAGATGTTTCTTTTCGTGTTTTACATCAAGCCCATTTACCTAGAATTCTGTCTCTATCCTCTTCATCTGATTACGGTGAAGTTCTTTACCGTTTCCTTTTGATTTTCCCCATCCATTTAGTGCGGAGGTCACAAGCCAAGAATTGTATTATTATTTAAAAAATGGTTTAGTCATTTATGCTCTTATCTAGAGAAATTTACAGTAGTGAGTGCATATTTTCATATTTGTTTGTACTTGTCCCCTGTAGGAATCAAACCCACAACCCCCGTCATTGCAAATGTTTTTCGTACAGATCGTAAATCTAAGGGTGGTGTTGCTGTATATGTAAAAGACTCGGTGGTCGTTCTGACTTCTGGTAATAAACCTCAGCAATTTGAATATTTGTGTTTGAACCTAAACTTTGGCTCATCTTTAAATATTGTTGTATCTTGTTATAGACCTCCATCTTCTACTGTTGGCTCTCTGGATTGTATTTTCGAATAGTTATCACAGAATGTCAACTCTGAGTTTGTCCTGATGGGTGATCTGAATCAGGACTGACTAACATCTAGCTCTGATCAACTTAAAATTCTGTGCAATACCTATAATCTCACTCAGATTGTCAACAGTGTAACGAGGTAGAATATAAAATATCCTCTGAAATCCTCCTTTGATTGATTTGATCTTAACCAATACTCATTGTTTTAATGCTTCTGGTATTTTTGCAAATTACATAAGTGATCACTGTGCTATTGCCTGTGTGAGAGATGGTAAAATTCCTAAGAAATCTCCATGTGTCATTAGGAAAAGAAACTGGAAGTGGTTTGATATTCAAGGTTTTTTACATGCTGTATCTAGCATTGAATGGAATAGAATGGAATTAATCCCTGATGTTGAACTAGCCTTTTCTTACTTCCACAACGCATTCCAGGATGTATGCAATACGCTCCTTTAAATAAATTCAGGATTAAGGGTAGAGAGAACCCTTGGTTTACCTAGGAACTTACTAAAAACATAAGGGAACGAAATGCTATGTGGGCTAAAGCAAGAGGGTTCTGGTTAGATAGATGATTGGATGGCTTTTAAGCGTCTTTGAAATATGGATGTGGCTATGATCCGTAAATTAAAAGCAGACCACTACCTGAAATCTACTTCACATAATTTAAATAATCCATCCAAATTTTTGCAAGTAGTGAAAGGTTTGGGGTGCAGAAAAGATACACAGCTTCCTTAACAATTGTTGGTCGACACACAGATTGTAACTGAGAGAACCTACATTCTGAAAGCCTTGACCCAGCATTTTATTTTTTAGATGCAGGCAGTTTATTTGAAAAGGTCAAAGGTATAATTGAGCCCCGTATGAATTTACCTGACACCCCTGTGCACTCCTTCACCAGGTTCTCCTTTTCATCATTCTCTGTTTCAGAAGTGTGTAAAGCCCTGAAAGAAATTGATTTAAAAAATCCCCTGGCCCTGATGAACTAGACTCCCGCCTCCTACACCTAGCTGCAGACATCATTGCTCCCCCTTAACATGTATTTTTAACCTCACGCTTGATGTTAAGGAAATCACCAAGTTATGGAAATCTGTTTTTGTACTGCCTCTCCTGAAAGGTGGAGATCCTTCGCTACTTGACAACTATCGACCCATATCAAAATTGTCTGTACTGTCAAAGGTACTGGAGTCCTTAGTTAGTAGGCAGCTGAAGGCCTACTTCCAAGAAATCAACATCTTAAATGGAATGCAATCAGGTTTAAGGTCTGGCCACAGCACTATTTCAGCAACATTGAAGGTTTTAAATGACATCCACTGTGCTCTTGATAAGAAGTTACATTGTGTGTCTGTTTTTATTGATTTGTCGAAGGCTTTTGACACCGTGGACCATGCTGTGTTAGTGCAAAGGTTAAAATGTTGTGGAATTACTGGTCATACTCTAGATTGGTTTATAAATTACCTATCAAATCGTACACAATGTGTAATGGCGGATGGTTGTCAATCTGAGTCCATAGAGGTGTGCTAAGGTGTTCCGCAAGGTTCTATTTTGGGCCCACTGTTGTTCATTTTGTATATCAACAACATCGGGGATCTTATTGAAACAGCGCATGTTCATTTTTATGCAGATGATACTGTTCTTTATTCAAGTGGTAGTAGTTTATCTTTAGCTTTTGAAAATGCCCAAAGAGCATTTAACATCATACAACAGAATCTGTATGATTTAAAGCTGGTTCTAAATTCGGGTAAAACAAAAAGCATGGTATTTTCAATTGCCAGGCATGTTACTAATCATGGCATTGCTACATTGGCTGGACATACTGTAGAGCAAGTTAAAGTGTCCACATATGTGGGTGTGTGGGTTGATGATAAGCTGAGCTTCACTGTGCATGTAGAGAACTTGATAAGGAAGCTCAAGCTGAAAATAGGAAGTTATTACCGGCATAAGGCTTGTTTTTCTTTTGAGGCCAGGAAGGAGCTGGTACGATGTACATTACTGTCGGTTTTAGATTTTAGTGATGTTATATATATGCAGGCCTAAGCCACTACCCTGAGAGCACTCGATTCAGTATAAAATGCAATTTTATCTCTGTTCTTTTTTAGTCATGTCGGTAAATAAATATAAATTACGGTCCCATTCTGATTTTCTTCTAACAGTACCAAAAATTAGATCAGGTCATGGTAGAAATAGTTTTAGTTACTTAGCACCGTGGTCCTGGAATTCTCTCCTGAACATTTTACAATGTGATGATCTAGTTTCGTTGGTGGAGTTTAAACACTTGATCGATGTAAATATCATAGAAGAGTGTAATTGTTTTTAAGCCAGCTGTTTTTAGTCAAGATGTGTTTTTTTTTATGTAATATGTAATTGTTGTACTGTATGTGTGTTTATAGTTTTGTTCAATGTTGTGTTAGTGTATGTAAGTTGTTTTGTCTGAAACGTTGTACCCCCTGCTGCTATTGGACCAGGTCTCTCTTGGAAAAGAGATGTTATCTCAATGAGAAAAAACCTGTATAAATAAAGGTACAATACATTTAAAAAATGCCATGCTCTACCAACTGATCACTTTTTGAGTTGAAATGCAAGCTGAGATCTACCACTCCGATTTTTTTTTAAACACGACTTATTAAAAGGTATTATGCCTATGCAAAATTAACCAATTAAAACAGTTCTGTAGCAATGAGGTTTGTGCAGTAGGCTTCATCACTGCATATTGGCTATGCTTGAATTGCCCTGCTAATGTTGTTCTTCTCATTTTTAAATGATATATTTTTAAGTAGGTATATGATCACACTGGTAATGGATCATTTGTCGAATTAATTGTGAGGCACAGCTGTGTGAGCAAAATATTCTTCTTCTTTTTTTTTTTTTACTGGACTGATGTCCTGCATCTGATGGTCAGGCTGAGGGAGAGGGAGAGGGAGCAGCGGTGAGTCTGCCTGTCATCCGACTCCACCATCCCTCTGCTCTCCCTCCCTCAGCTGAGATAAGGGGACACATTCTTCCAGCTGATGACGACACTCAAGTCACCTCATGCACCAATTCATATTGTTACTCCTATGACCGGAGAAAGTGAAATATTCCTCGATGTTAAAAAAAGACACAAACTGCTTATAAAAACGCAAGCTTATCGGAACACTTTGCTGTACTCATTCATTGCAGCTGCAGTGCTGGTTGTACCGTGAGTGGAAGTAGGGAGAATGCACATTTTATGGCTTACAAAAAGATGAAACAAAGTTTTGACAGTGCTGAATAATAACTTAAAC
Source organism: Salvelinus fontinalis (assembly GCF_029448725.1). Lineage (NCBI taxonomy): Eukaryota > Metazoa > Chordata > Actinopteri > Salmoniformes > Salmonidae > Salvelinus > Salvelinus fontinalis. Next base: position 42,654,436 of record NC_074690.1, read on the forward strand.
ATTAACTTAATTGTACAAAGAGTGGCTATTTGCTGTGTTTTTTGTCTCTTTCTAGTCATGGTTTAAAAAAAAAATAGAAGTCTCACAGTATCAACTTTGCTGTGCCATTAAGTTATTTTATATATATAGTCTATTGCGCAAGGAATCTTTGTGATCTGAGCTTTCTGGTTGGCCAGAGGTAGGCCTATAGGTGCACTTGATTTGCTTTCTGGGACTGCTGGGTAGGCAGAGTTCTAACTTCAGACACATGAAATGGTTCAAAATCTGATGACTTTGCCTTCCTGGCGTTAGGACTGCTGAATCAAGTGCACCTACTGCCAACAGAGAAAAATAATAGGAATGCAAGGCTTTATCGTTGTTTTTTTTACAGAAATGTTTGGTGATCGACTAGAAATGCCTTGGAGATCAACCAGTCGATCGCGATTGACCGGTTAGTGACCACACTGATTTAGTGTATCCAGCCTCTACTCTACAGAATAAATGTACATTGTCCTTTACACCTCTAGAGGGGGCCGTTTTACCACTAATCTGAGTGAGTGACACTGGAGAGGAGGCAACTGTGGTTGATTAAACATAACAGGCACCAACAGTTATGCTAAATTATGCATTTAAATTAAGTATTTTATGTAAACAGATATATAAATAATTAGGGTGAATGCAGAAATAGATATTAGGTTGAAAAGAGTTGTTTTAAATTAATAATAAATACGTAAAAAATGTACAGGAGACTCCAGGAGGGGTGGCAGGTAGCCTAGTGGTTAGAGTGATGGGCCAATAACCAAAAGGTTGCTAGATCGATTCCCCAAGGTAAAAATCTGTTGTTCTGCCCATGAACAAGTCAGTTAACCCACTGTTCCTAAGCCGTCATTGTAAATAAGAGTTTGTTCCTGACTGGCCTAGTTAGATGAAAAAATAAGCCTTTGTGAATGGCAGCCTTAGTGAGTCAGGAGTATGAAGGGGTTTCCAGACTCTGAAAATAACATGATTAGTTCATCTGTAGTGTCAGTTGGCCGATGATCTGAAGATGGTGACCTTCAGATAACACTGGTGATCTCTTTCAGAGCAATAAGAATACATATATCAACAGTTATGGAAAATAATACACCAAAAAATGGTAATGAACTGCAACAATTGATATATTAAATGAGCTGTTGTCTCTCACATGATGACAGTCCAGGACGTCACCTGCAGCAAGATCTACTGCCTCTATGTTTTCTCCTAACAAAATGAAGGTTCTCTCCTCGACAGTTCAAGAAACCCTGCAATTCTTTCTGCAATTTTCAGGAGAGAAATACCTCTGATTGAGTCATATTTGGAGCAGTGGAGGAGGAAATGCTGCTCGTTCTCTACGTCAGCCGACCCACAGGGCTGACATAGTCTTTTTTTCACAGACTTTTTTTTCTACTCTCCCGCCGACACTTTTTTACACCACCTTCCTATCTCTCTCCCTCCCTCAGCCCTTTCTACCTTTACCTCTTTCTTTCAATCTCTCTCTCTCTCTCTCTTATTCCCTGATTACCTCACCCCTATTTTTCTGCCTCACTCCTGACCCTGGCAGCTAATCATAATGTGTGTGTCTCACTCTCTCTGTGTGTTATCATTCTCACAATGATAGTAAAACAAGGACATTTGGCTGGTCCCCACAAGGAAAAAGGCTATGTTAGGCTTAGGGGTTAGGTTTAGCGTTAGGCTTACAATTACGATTAGAATTAGGGTTAGGGTTATGGGTTTGGGGTTAAAGTTAGGGATATGGGTTAGGTTTAGGGTTAGGTTTACAATTAGGGTTATAATTATGGTTAAGTTGAGGGGTTAGGGTTAGGAGTTAGGGTTAGGTATAGTTTTAGGGTTAGGGTTAGGGTTAGGGGGTTAGGTTAAGGGTTAGGGAATACTACTGCTCCTAGTAGATCCCGTTAGCGGGATCTCAGCCATAAGAAGCTAACAGCTTACAGACGGTAGGCAATTAAAAATGTATTCTGGCTGAGATCCCGCTAACGGGATCGATATGACAACAGCCAGTGAAAGTGCAGGGCGCCAAATTCAAACAACAGAAATCTCATAATTAGAATTCCTCAAACTTACAAGTATCTTACACCATTTTAAAGGTAATCTTGTTGTTAATCCCACCACAGTGTCCGATTTCAAAACGGCTTTACAGCGAAAGCTCCACAAACGATTATGTTAGGTCACCGCCAAGTCACAGAAAAACACAGCCATTTTTCCAGCCAAAGACAGGAGTCACAAAAAGCAGAAAGAGAGATAAAATGAATCACTAACCTTTGATGATCTTCATCAGATGACACTCAAAGGACTTCATGTTTTGTTCGGTAAAGTTCATATTTATATTACAAAATCTCAGTATACATTGGTGTGTTATGTTCAGTAGTTCCAAAAACATCCGGTTTTGCAGAGAGACACATCAATTTCCAGAAATACTCATAACAAACATTGATAAAAGATACAAGTGTTATACATGGAATTTTAGATCCACTTCTCCTAACCTTTTGTCAATAGGGGGCGCAGTTAGCATTTTTTATTTCTGGGTGTCGCCAAATTAAACTGCCTCATGCTCAATTCTTGCTCGTACAATATGCATATTATTAATTCTATTGGATAGAAAACACTCTCTAGTTTCTATAGCCGTTGGAATTTTGTCTGTGGGTGACCCAGAACTCTTTCTACAGCGAAATCCATGACAGGTACTGCGATGGTCTGAGAGCGAAGCTCTGACTTCAGATAAGTTTTAAAAGTCTGTGTATATCCCATGGAACGACATGAACTGCACCCGCCTTCCCCTGGATGTCAGTAACCAATGAGAAGTGGAATGGGCTTGCTGCGTAGCTCTCAGAGGTTATAAAAGGCCAAGGAGCGAGAGTAGCCTTCCTTTCGACGCTGAACATTGCGCGAAGAGGGACCTCAGGATGCCATTTTCAAACGCTCAATTTTAAACGTTAGATGTATCCGTCTGTAATTTAATTAGACATAGGTGTTAGAAGCATCATAACGAAGCTATTTTAAACCGAGTTATATCAGATTATGCGAGTATATTGCTATTTTTCGGAATTTCCTCAGTATTGCGCCTTGAGGATTTGGACACGTTGGGGCAAAATAGCTATTGTTAGCTACTGTTAGCTGCTATATCAGAAGTTGAATGCAACGTTTTACAACCAAGCAACGATTATTTTGGACAAAGAACCACCATGCCAAGATTCTGATGGAAGCTCGTCGAAAGTAAGAGCTATTTATGATGTTATTCCGTTTTTATGTGGAAAAATGTAAACTCCATAATGGCGATTAGTGACGCGATTATTGCAGCACTAGTCTGGCTGTAACGCACACTGTATGTCTAGTAACGTTAATTTTAAAAATCTAACTCAGCGTTTGCATTAATAACTAATGCATCTTTCATTTCATGTCCAACCTGTATTTTTTTGTCAAGTTTATGAATAGTTTTTGATAAAAATATTTGTATTTTCAAAATGGCGCCGGGCAGATTGCTTGAGTAGTTGAACACTATTTCCATTGTGTAAGCACGATTTGTGCCGCTAAATATGCACATTTTCGAACAAACTCTATATGTATGTTGTAATATGATGTTACAGGAGTGTCATCTGAAGAATTCTGAGAAGGTTAGTGAAAAAATTAATAAATTTTGGCGATGTTGACGTTATCGCTCTCTTTGGCTAGAATCAATGCTCTGGTAACGTTTGCATATGTGGTATGCTAATATAACGATTCATTGTGTTTTCGCCGTAAAACACTTAGAAAATCTGAAATGTTGTCTGAATTCACAAGATCTGTGTCTTTCCATTGCTATGTGCTGTGTATTTTTAAAAAATGTTTTATGATGAGTAAATTGGTAATACACGTTGCTCTGTGTAGTAATTCTAGGAGCTTTGGTGAGATTTGTGATGTTGGCTGCAATGGCAAACTATGATTTATACCTGAAATATGCACATTTTTCTAACAAAACCTATCCTATACCATAAATATGTTATCAGACTGTCATCTGATGAGGTTTTTTCTTGGTTAGTGGCTATCAATATCTTAGTTTAGCCGAATTGGTGATAGCTACTGGTGTTGAGAAAAAATGGTGGACAAAGAAAAATTGTGTCTTTTGCTAACATGATTAGCTAATAGATTTACATATTTTGTCTTCCCTGTAAAACATTTTAAAAATCTGAAATGGTGACTTTATTCACAAGATCTGTATCTTTCATTAGGTGTCTTGGACTTGTGATTTAATGATATTTAGATGCTACTATTTAAATGTGACGCTATGCTAGCGATGCTAATCAGTGTGGGGGGGAGTGGGGGGGGGATCCCGGATCCGGGTTTCTGAGGCAGTAAAAGTGTGTCAGATTTCAAAAAGATTTACGGAAAAAGCAAACCGTGCAATAATCTGAGTACGGAGCTCAGAGCCCAATCAAGACAAAAATATATCCGCCATATTGTGCAGTCAACATAAGTCAGAAATAACATTATAAATATTCACTTACCTTTGATGATCTTCATCAGAATGCACTCCCAGGAATCCCAGTTCCACAATAAATGTTTGTTTTGTTCGATAATGCCCATCATTTATGTCCAAATAGCTACTTTTGTTAGCGCGTTTTGTAAACAAATCCAAAGTCACGAAGCGCGTTCACTAGGAGCAGACGAAATGTCAAAAAGTTCCGTTACAGTCCGTAGAAACATGTCAAACGCTGTATAGAATCAATCTTGAGGATGTTTTTAACATAAATCTTCAATAATGTTCCAACCGGAGAATTCCTTTGTCTTCAGAAAAGCAAATGGAACAGAGCTCGCTCTCACGTGAACGAGCATCACGAGCTCAAAGCATTCGGACAGACCTCTGACTCATTCCCCTCTTATTCGGTCCCACTTCACAGTAGAAGCATCAAACAAGGTTCTATAGACTGTTGACATCTAGTGGAAGCCGTAGGAAGTGCAACATGACCCATATCCCACTGTATCTTCAATAGGGAATGAGTTGAAAAACGACCAACCTCAGATTTCCCACTTCCTGGTTGAATTGTTTCTCATGTTTTTGCCTGCCATATGAGTTCTGCTATACTCACAGACATCATTCAAACAGTTTTAGAAACTTCAGAGTGTTTTCTATCCAAATATGCTAATACTATGCATATATTAGCAACTGGGACTGAGTAGCAGGCCGTTTACTCTGGGCACCTCTGGGCACCTTATTCATCCAAGCTACTCAATACTGCCCCCAGCCATAAGAATTAAGGTCACAGTTATGAAAACTTAGGACACTAAAGATGCCTTTCTACTGACTCTGAAAAACACCAAAAGAAAGATGCAGGGAGACAGGGCAGACAGCTGATCGTCCTCGCAGTGGCAGACCACGTGTAACAACACCTGCACAGGATCGGTACATCCGAACATCACACCTGCGGGACAGGTACAGGATGGCAACAACAACTGCCTGAGTTACACCAGGAATGCACAATCCCTACATCAGTGCTCAGACTGCTCGCAATAGGCTGAGAGAGGCTGGACTAGGGGCTTGTAGGCCTGTTGTAAGGCAGGTCCTCACCAGACATCACCGGCAACAACGTCGCCTATGGGCACAAACCCACCGTTGCTGGACCAGACAGGACTGGCAAAAAGTGCTCTTCACTGACGAGTAGCGGTTTTGTCTCACCAGGGGTGATGGTTGGAATCACGTTTATCGTCGAAGGAATGAGCATTACACCGAGGGCTGTACTCTGGAGCGGGATCGATTTGGAGGTGGAGGATCCGTCATGGTCTGGGGCGGTGTGTCACAGCATCATCGGACTGAGCTTGTTGTCGTTGCAGGCAATCTCAACACTGTGCGTCACAGGGAAGACATCCTCCTCCCTCATGTGGTACCCTTCCTGCAGGCTCATCCTGACATGACCCTCCAGCATGACAATGCCACCAGCCATACTGCTTGTTCTGTGCATGATTTCCTGCAAGACAGGAATGTCAGTGTTCTGCCATGGCCAGCGAAGAGCCCGGATTCCCCCCAGAAACGTCAGGAAGCTTGCAGGTGCCTTGGTGGAAGAGTCTCACATCTCACAGCAAGAACTGGCAAATCTGGTGCAGTCCATGAGAAGGAGATGCACTGCTGTACTTAATGCAGCTGGTGGCCACACCAGATCCTGACTGTTACTTTTGATTTTGAAGAATCGAATTGATTGCGCAGTCATATAGCCTCAGGACCTACATAAAGCTGAGTGACTCACTCATTCATGGCTTTGGATCAAAATAAATAAGTACCAACATTCTTCTGATAGTCTTTAATAAAGATATGTTTTGGTTATCCTGACCTGGACACCATGTATTATAATCTCTAAAAAGAAAAATATTACCACCGTCTCTTGACCATGTCATTTTCCATATGGATCCATAACAAATTACTATGGGAAGAAATATCACTAAATGACAGAAATATTGGAACGAAGTAGGCTAATGAAGGTAAACAAATTGTTGCTTACTGGAAAATACTCTTTAAAAATTATTGGAAGAGGCAATGATTGTCTTGACCTCTGAATGCTGTCTTTTCCCCCAAAAGACAGCATTCAGAGGTCAAGACAAGCATGGGGACTGGTCTTGATAAATCAACAAGATTTTAATTTTCACTGAATCTCCATTTGGATACTGGTTAGACTACAATTAGGGTGTGGAAATGTTAGGACTATTTTGCTGTTACTGTAGTGCTGTAGCCTACTCCCAATCGGTCACATTGTACACCACCATTATGGGCTATTATCAGAACAATAGACTCTTGCCAACACCTCTCTGTATTTTGATACTTTGTGCAAGGCAATTGATCAGCATTAAGAAATTTGTGGCTGTGGCCTCCCGGGTGGCACAGCGGTCTAAGACACTGCAACGCAGTGCAAACTGCGTTGCTACAGATGCAGGTTCGACAGGTTCGATACCTCTGCCGGCCGTGACCGGGAGACCCTTGAGGCGACGTACAATTTGCCCAGCGTCGTCCAGGTTAAGGGGGGGTTTGGCCGGCCGCCCAAAAAATAAGCATGGTGGGCTTTTGGTTTCACTCCCTGTGAAAACAGAAATAAATATTTTGGCCTTTAAAAATATTATTTTGGCCTTTATTCAGATTACAATCGCTCACTTTGGATTATTTGAAAATGAAATCATCTCCAAAATATTGTTATTTTTTAAACAAACAAACAATCCTCTAAATGTAATTATTGCCGGAAAGCCATATAGATTGCAAAATAGTTGGGAAGAGATTTTTGATGGCACATGGTTTATGAATTGACATGCATTTTTCCGTTCCTCCTGTAAGAATTGCTTTTCCTCTGTCCTGCACGCCCCTACTTGACTACTTGATCAGAACAAGCTGTAACATATTACTTACTAAAATGACATGAAAAGCGCACATTTGTAAATCACAAACTGTAAAACTAATTGGAAAGACAGATACCAATTATTTGTCACATTGTGGTTACAATAAAGAATGTAAACAATGTGCTGTGTTTATATTTACAGTAGTGTTGGACAGCTGGAGGTATTTTGAAAACAGGTTTTCAAACACGTGTTTTTTTCACTATAGTACTGTAGCAGGTGTTTTTATTTTTTAATTAACTAGGCAAGTCAGTTTAGAAAATATTCTTATTTTCAATGACAGCCTAGGAACAGTGGGTTTGACAGGTTTGTACCTTGTCTGCTCGGGGATTTGAACTTGGAACCTTTCGGTCACTAGTCCAACGCTCTAACCACTAGGCTACCCTGCCGCCCTGTGGAGCCCATCATACAAACAGTGTTTCCTATTAGCAGGACAATAGACTCTTTAACAGCCCGACTACTGTAGCTGTGAAAATCCCCCAATTTGGAATGTATTCGAAGCTTAAGTACTATAAAGTGTTAGATTTCTAACTCAAGACCTCATACAACAGCAAAATGTCGGAGAGCCGTACAGATTGCAAAATAGTTGGGAAGACATTCCATGGCACATGGTTTATGAATTGACACGCAAACTCTTCATAGCCTGGCTGCTGTAGGTGTGAAAATCCCCAATTTGGCCCAAATAGTTCTTCATCAACATCTTTATCCTTTAACATAATAAAAGAACGAGATTAAAGACATTCAAAATGTCGATGTTTATTTCAACTACATTTCAGTCGCTCCACGACCACGGTAACACCTTTCTGAGATGATCCATGTAAATGCAATCCCGGGCGGCTGTGTGTTTTGAGTTACTGTCTGCATTTGGAGAATAAAAAATGACTTTTCGCCTAACAGCTAACATTAGGTACAATACAAGAAATATAGTTGGAAATAGGCCGAAACATAACAAAATATTGCTGTAATCCTACCTTGAAAGAAACGCTGTGGTCCCAGAAACACCTCTCTGACGTAGGGTCCAGCATATCTCTTGATTTCTTCCTCAAAGAAATATTGAGCTATGATACCTGAAAAAGGAGGCGACAGTGAATTATTGTGGAACACATAGCAGGCCGTGAGGTGTAGGCTACAATATTGTATGTACCTTAGCATTATTAGGCCTACTTTACAGTATTGTAGGCTACTGTACCTGTTCATTTTCCTGGGATTTCGCTTTCGGACTAACACAGGCATCTGATCATAGTGTTTGAGAATAGAACTCTCCGTGACCAAATCCCGAAGTCTGCCAGTATATTGGGAATTGGTTAGACTACAATCAAATCATATTGTATCTTGTACAATATATTGTATATTGTATCATATTGTGTATAATCATTAGCAGATGTTATTGCGAGTGTAGCGAAATGCTTTTGCTTCTAGTTCCGACAGTGCAGCAGTATCTAACAGGCAATATGTAACAATTCCACAACAAAACCTAATATCTAACAAATTCCACAACAAACCTAATACACACAATCTAGTAAAGGAATGGGATGAGAATATATAAGTATAAAATAAATGGATGAGCAGTGACAAAGCGGCTAAGATGCAATAGATAGTATAGAATAGATAGTGAAGGATACAGTATATAAAGTATATACATATGAGATGAGTAATGCGAGATATGTAAACATTATTAAAGTGGCATTATTAAAGTGACTAGTGTTCCATTTATTAAAGTGGCCAATCATATCAAGTCTGTAGGTAGGCAGCTGCCTCTCTATGCTAGTGGTGGCTGTTTAACAATCTGATGGCCTTGAGATAGAAGCTGTTTTTCAATCTCTCTGTCCCAGCTTTGATGCACCTGTACTGACCTCACCTTGTGGATGTAAGCGGTGTGAACAGGCAGTGGCTCGGGTGGTTATTGTCCTTGATGATCTTTTTTGCCTTCCTGTGACATCGGGTGTTGTAGGTGTCCTGGAGGGCAGGTAGTTTGCCCCCGGTGATGCATTGTGCAGACTGTACCACCCTCTGGAGAGCTCTGTGTTTGCGGGCGGTGCAGTTGCCGTACCAGGCGGTGATACAGCCCAACAGGACGCTCTCAATTATGCACCTGTAAAAGTTAGTGAGGGTTTTCGGTGACAAGAAACATTTTTTCAGCCTCCTGAGGTTGAAGAGGTGCCTTCTACACCACACTGTCTGTGTGCTTGGACCATTTCAGTTCGTCGGTGATATGTACACAGAGGAACTTAACATTTTACACCTCTCCACTGCTGTCCCGTCAATGTGGATAGGGGGGTGCTCCCTTTCCTGTTTCCTGAAGTCCACAATCATCTCTTTTGATTTACTGACATTGAGTGAGAGGTTATTTTCCTGACACCACACTCTGAGGGCCCTCACCTCCTGCCTGTAGGCTGTCTCGTCGTTGTTGGTAATCAAGCCTGCCACTGTAGTGTCGTCTGCAAACTTGATGATTGAGTTAAGGTGTGCATGGCCACGCAGTCGTGGGTGAACAGGGAGTATTGGAGGGGGCTGAGAACGCACCCTTGTGGGGCCCCAGTGTTGAGGGTCAGCGGAGTGGAGATGTCGTTTCCTACCTCCACCACCTGGGGGCTGCCCGTCAGGAAGTCCAGGACCCAGTTGCACAGGGTGGCGTTGAGACCCAGGTATTCTCAAGCTTAATGATGAGTTTGGATGGTACTATGGTGTTGAATGCTGAACTGTAGTCGATGAACAGCATTCTTACATAGGTATTCCTCTTGTCCAGATGGGATAGGGCAGTGTGCAGTGTGATGGCGATTGCATCGTCTGTGGACCATTGGGCCGGTAAGAAAATTGGAGTGGGTCATGGGTGACAGGTAAGGTGGAGGTGAGATGATCCTTGACTAGTCTCTCAAAGCACTTCATGATGACAGAAGTGAGTGCTATGGGGCGATAGTCGTTTAGTTAAGTTACCTTAGATTTCTTGGGAACAGTAACAATGGTGGCCCTCTTGAAGCATGTGGGGACAGCAGACTGGGATAAGGATTGATTGAATATGTCCATAAACACACCAGCCAGCTGGTCTGCGCATGCTCTGAGGATGTGGCTAGGGATGCCGTCTGGGCCAGCAACCTTGCGAGGGTTAACACATTTAAATGTTTTACTCACGTCGGCCACGGCGAAGGAGAGCCCACCGTCTTTGGTAGCGGGTCGCGTCGGTGGCACTGTATTGTACTCAAAGGACGCAAAGAAGTTGTTTAATTTGTCTGGAAGCAAGACGTTGATGTCTGCGATGGGGCTGGTTTTGTAGTCCGTGATTGTCTGTAGGTCCTGCCACATACGTCTCGTGTTTGAGCCGTTGAATTGCGACACCGCTTTGTCTCTATACTGACGCTTTGCTTGTCTGATTGCCTTACGGAGGGAATAACTACACTGTTTGTATTCGGCCATGTTTCCAGTCGCCTTGCCATGATTAAATGCAGTGGTACATGCTTTCAGTTTTGCGCGAATGCTGCCATCAATCTGTGGTTTCTTGTTAGGGAAGGTTTTAATACAACATCTCTTATACACTTCCTTATAAACTCGCTCACCGAGTCAGCGTATACATCAATGTTATTTGTCTGAGGCTACCTGGAACATATCCCAGTCCACGTGATCGAAGCAATCTTGAAGCGTAGAATCCGATTGGTCAGACCACCGTTGGATAGACTTAAAGGCGGGCGCTTCCTGTTTTAGTTTCTGCCTATAGGAGGGGAGCAACAAGATGGAGTCATGGTCGGATTTGCCAAAAGGAGGGCGGGGGAGGGCCTTGTATGCATCGTGGAAGTTAGAGTAGCAATGGTCGAGCGTGTTACTAGCTCGTGTACAGCAATCGATATGCTGATAGAATTTAGGTAGCCTTATTCTCAAATTAGCTTTGTTAAAATCCCCAGCTACAATAAATGTATTCTCAGGATATATGGTTTCCAGTTTGCATAAAGTCCAGTGAAGTTCCTTGATGGCCGTCTTAGTATCCACTTGCAGGGGGATATACGCGGCAGTGAAGATAACCAAGGAGACTTCTGTTGGGGGATAATACGGTCTGCACTTGTGAGGAATTCTAGTTCAGGTGAACAAAATGACTTTTGTACGGTGTTACAATTACACCATGAGTCGTTAATACTGAAACATACACCCCCGCCCTTCTTCTTACCGGAGAGATGTTTATTCCTGTTGGCGCGATGCACTGAAAATCCCGTTGGCTGTACGGACTCTGACAGTATGTCCCCAGGTAGCCATGTTTCCGTGAAACGGAGTATGTGTTACAATCCCGGATATCTCTTTGGAAAGCAACTCTTGCCCTGATTTCGTCGACTTTGTTAACCTGTTGAGGATGGGGGCGCTGTTGAGACTATTTATGCTAATCGTGTAATTTTTGAAACGGCTTCCCACAAAATCCTTGATCGTACAATATGCATATTATTATTATTATTGGATAGAAAACAGTCTATAGTTTCTATAGGAGTTGAAATTTTGTCTCTAAGTGGAACAGAGCCCATTCTACAGCAATTTCCCTGACATGGAGTCAGATTTCAGAAATGTTGGCCACTGTTCTGGAGTCAGTTAAAAGGGCACTGTTATTGCTATGACTATACGGACACTGCTTACGTCTTCCCCTGGATGCCTTTACGTGATGACGATTTGAATGGGGTCGATTGCGCGTTCACAGGCCCTATAAATAAAAAAACCCTGTAGGTAGGAGCTCCTTTGCAGCTGCGTAATGCGCGTGGAGGACATCGACCTGATATTTTTCCAAGCGTTAGTTTAGCCTGTTATATTTTTCCGGTCATGATTTTACTCGTTATAGGAGTTAAAAACATCATAAGGTAGTTAATTTAAAGCGTTTTATAGCAATTTATATCCGTTTAGTGCGATTTTGGGACATTTATTTCTTTAACGCTGTGAATAGCTGGGCACGCTCCCAGTTCATCCCGAACGCAGTTGGCATTTCCACATGGCAAGAGGACAGCTTTCCACCAAAAGACGATTACTCCCAAGAAAGGATCCTTTGCCCAAGATACTGATGGAAGAACAGCTCAAAGTAGGACATTTTTATTATGATAAATCGTGTTTCTGTCGAAAAATTTTAGTGGCTTAGGACGCCATGTTTTTTGACGTAGCTTCGCTTGGCGCAAACTGTATTGAAAAGTAAGGATAAATTAAAAAATGTAATTCCGCAATTGTATTAAGAATTAAATTGTCTATCAATCGATGTCCACCCTATATTTTTTAGTCACGTTTATGAGTATTTATGTATAAGAGTAGATCACTGTCTAAGTGGCGCAAGGACATTTTCTGACCAGCTGAGCTACATTTCACATTGTCTAACCATGATTTTGGTGGCTAAATATAAACATTTTCGATCAAACTCTATATGGATTGTGTAATATGATGTTACAGGAGTGTCATCTGAAGAATTCTGAGAAGGTTAGTGAAAAAATTAATATATTTTGGCGATGTTGACTTTTATCGCTCACTTTGGCTAGAATCAATGCTGGGCTGCTATGTGCTATGTGCTAAGCTAATATAACGATTTATTGTGTTTTCGCTGTAAGACACTTAGAAAATCTGAAATATTGTCTGTATTCACAGGATCTGTGTCTTTCGATTCGTGTATGCTGTGTATTTTTACGAAATGTTTGATGATTAGTAAGTAGGTAAACACGTTGCTCTAAGTAGTTTTTCTATTCCATTTGTGACGGTGGGTGCAATTGTAACCTATGCCATCTACCTGAAATATGCACTTTTTTCTAACAAAACCTATCCCATACCATAAATATGTTATCAGACTGTCATCTAATGAGTTTTTTTCTTGGTTAGGGGCTATAAATATCTTAGTTTAGCCGAATTGGTGATAGCTACTGGTGTTGGTGGACAAATAAAAGATGTTGGATTATGCTAATGTGTTTTTAGGTAATAGATGTACATCTTTACATATTGTGTCTTCCCTGTAAAACATTTTAAAAATCGGACATGTTGACTGGATTCACAAGATCTGTGTCTTTCATTAGCTGTATTGGACTTTAATGTGTGAAAGTTAAATATTTAAAAAAAATATTTTTTTTGAATTTCGCGGCACTGGTTTTTCAGTGGGGGTGGGGGGGGAGTGCCGCTAGCGGCACACTCATCCTAGACAGGTTAACTAGGGACTGGAAATTAGCGAGTAATATACTCGGAAACGGTGGCTGGTGTGCGCGCATTCGAAGCCTCACTAGAAGACTGCTCTGGCACCCTCTCCTCCGATGGCATTGTTTTGGGTCGGCCTCTGGAATCAGTTCAAATTCCCTGGGAGGTGCAGACAAAGATTCCGCTTTGGGAAAGTCGTATTCCTGGTCGTAGTGCTGGTTGTGCTGGTAAGTTGACATCTCTCTGATATCCAATAGTTCTTCCCAGCTGTATGTAATAACGCTTAAGGTTTTCTGGGCTAACAATGCAAGAAATAATACATAAAAAAACAAAATACTGCACAGTTTCATAAGGACCAGAAGCGAAGCTGCCATCTCTATCGGGCACCATCTTGCCATTACAATTAGGGAGTGGAAATGTTAGGATTATTTTGCTCTTACTGTAGTACTGTAACCTACTCCCAACCGGTCACGGCACCATTATGGGCTATTAACAGGACAATAGACTCTTGCCATGAAGGAGGGTAGGGGGAGAATTGTATCGTCAAATGTATTTCTTAGTTAGGTTGGCTGTATCACAACTGCCCGTGATTGGGAGTCCCTTAGGGCGGCACACAATTGGCCCAGCGTCATCCAGGTTTGGCCAATGTGTAGGCCGGCAATTGTAAATCAAAATTTGTTCTTAACTGACAGTCGGACACCGGGCCAGTGCAAAAAAAGCTACTGCCAGTGCAACAAAGCTACTGACCCAAATAAAAATACGATCTGATGCAACAACAAGCAGCTTCGGGAATCCATTTGTTTTTTAATCAATTATATAGCCTAGATTAAAAATAGCATTATGACAATATTCTTTTTACTGGCCCAAACGGACTACTTGGGAACAATTGACTGCTTTCAAAACCTCCCCGGGACAGCCCTGTATGTCTAACCCTGACCACACAACGTGCCGTTGGAATACAGGAGTGATGGTTGCTGACAAGGTGACTATGTACGCCTATGTAGATATTCCATTAAAAATCTGCCGTTTCCAGCTACAATAGTCATTTGCAACATTAACAATGTCTACACTGTATTTCTGATCAATTTGATGTTATTTTAATGGACACAAAAATGTGCTTTTCTTTCAAAAACAAGGACATTTCTAAGTGACTGTCACGAATCCCGCCGAGGATGGTGCCTCTTCCTGTTCGGGCGGAGCTCGGCGGTCGTCGTCACCGGCCTACTAGCTGCCATCGATTCTTTCCTTTTTGTTTCTGTTAGTTTGGGCTGATTGGGTGCACCTGTTTTGAGTTTAGTTTGGTGGGTAGGCTATATAAGGTTAGGTAGCCCGCTGGCTGTTGTGCGGGCTTACTTTCTGTTATGTTGGTGTTGGATCGTGTTGTGGATTTTGTATTTCCTCGGAACAGTTTAGTCCGGTGTTTTTGGACTTCTTTTCTCATGCGCCCGTATGTTTTAGGGCATGATCTTTTCCCTGTGCATTGGAAATAAATCCACGTTCCTTAACCTTGCTCTCTGCGTTTGACTCCATCCACCCAGTACTCCTAGTAGCTCTGACAGTGACTTTTGAACGGTAGTGTACATATAGAAGCTACAATCTGTCTGCAATATTAAAGCTGATCTATAATAATAATAATGATGACAATAATAATAAAACCTACTTGAAGCGCTCACTGTAGCCGCTAGTGGCCAGTTTCCACTTCATCTCCCAACGAACTCAGACATGGATGGATGTCGAATACAGGTCTTGCATCACGGGGTGACCTGTCTGTGCAAAAGGCCATTCTGAAGGACTCCCATTAAAACACAAACAAACACATACAGTTTCTGTTTTTCATTTTGTAAACTAGTCTTTCTGTCTTCTCAGCAACCTCCTTGTTGATGCATGCTGGGAAAGCTCTTAGACACTCTCTCCCCAGGTCACTGGCTCTGCTTGTCCTTCCCCTCCTCCCCCTATCCACTCCTGTCCTCCTCTCATTTATTCCCCCTCTCCTCTGCCTCTCATCTTCGCCTGACCAGTTCCTCTAATTTGGTTTCTAATTTTCTCTGTTCCTCATCCCTTCTCCTTGCAGCTGGCTGTGTGGGAGTAGGCCTATAGTCTAGCCCTGTGTGTGTGTGTGTGTGTGTGTGTTTGTTTAACTATCCTTGTGGGGACCAGAAGTCCTTACAAGGACTGTAAAAAAAAAGGAATATTGGGACAAGTGTGGACATTTCGCCGGTACCCCAAAGGAAAAATGCTATTTTAGAGTTACGTTAGGGTTAGGAGTTGGGGAACATAGGATTTTGAATGGGAATCAATTGTTTGGTCCCCACAAGGATAGCAAAACAAGCATGCATGCGTGTGTGTGAGTGTGTGTGGTCTGGAGATGGGTTTGGGAGGTGTGTGTGTGTGTGTGTGTGGGGGGGGGTGGTCAGGTTCAGCCCTCTGTGGCTGGAGTCTTTGCTCATAGGGGGCAGTGTGTGTGTAGGAGCAGTGAGGCCATCTGGACATAGAAGCTGGGGAAGGAAGGGAAAGGGAGAGAGAGAGACAGTATATAACACATGCTGTATAATATGCCACCAACAGTATACATTATGGCGTATACAGATATTGTATGTTTTGATTTCTTCAGGGACAAGGCCAAGTGTCCTGGGTTGCTTACACCCCCTCTCTGACTCCCCGTTCTCTTTGCTCCACCTCCTCCTCAAGCCTGCCCCCCACACCTCTCCTGGCTTCGGTAAGCAGGGGTTAGCTTATGACTCTCCACTCTCTTCCCCCTCTCTCCCTCCCTCTCTCCATCTTCCTGTCTCTCTCCATCTTCCCCTCTTTCACCCTCCCTCTCTCCCCCTTCCATATCCCTCACTCTCTCCATCCCTCTCCCTCCCTCTCTCCATTTTCCTTCTTTCTTTCTCTCTCTATCCATCTCACTCTCTCTCCCTATCTATCTCTCTGACCTCCAATTTACCGTCAGTTCTCTGTGACTCTTCCTCCCTTTCAGTGTTTCTTCCTCCCTTTCAGTGTTTCTTCCCCCCCTTTCAGTGTTTCTTCCCCCCTTTCAGTGTTTCTTCCCCCCTTTCAGTGTTTCTTCCCCCTTTCAGTGTTTCTTCCCCCCTTTCAGTGTTTCTTCCCCCCTTTCAGTGTTTCTTTCTCTCTCTCTCTCTCTCTCTCTCTCTCTCTCTCTCTCTCTCTCTCTCTGTCTCTCTCTCTCTCTCTCTCTGTCTCTCTCTCTCTCTCTGTCTCTCTCTCTCTCTCTGTCTCTCTCTCTCTCTCTCTCTCTCTCTCTCTCGCTCTCTCTCTCTCTCTCTCTCTTTCCCCTCTGCTCTTTGTTTTCCCCAGTGTATAGTTCTGCTTAAGTCTGTTTAATCACTGTGTGTTTGTGTCTATCTATCTGCTGCTTTCTTAAATGACCCCCACAAACACACACACAGAGACATGCGTAAATGCACACAAACACATCCACAAGCAAGCCTGCCACACACACACGCACACACACACACACACACACACACACACACACACACACACACACACACACACACACACACACACACACACACAAACGCTCAGTCTGACTTCATAGTACTGGGTGTATTGGCATCTCAGTATTTGTGTGCGTGCATGTGTGCATTTTCCAAAAAGAACCATCAGTGTTAAAACACCATAGTTAGGAAAGCACAACCTAAAAACCCTGAGTACTTTAAGGGAATTTACACACACGCGCACGCGCACACACACACACACACACGCGCACAGGGCTGGGCTAGGTTATAGGCCTACTCCCACACAGCCAGCTGAAAGGAGAGGGGATGAGGTACAGAGAAAATTAGAAACCAAATTAGAGGAACTGGTCAGGCGAGGAGGACCGTCAGAGGAGGGGGGGTGAAGGAGAGGATAGGGTGAGGAGGGGATTGACAAACAGAGCCAGTGACCTGGGGGCTTTCCCAGTGTTCATCAACAAGGAGGTTGCTGAAAGGACAGAAATACTAGTTTACCAAACGATAAAGAGAGACTGTGTGTGTTTAGTGTGAGCCTTTCAGAATGCCCTTTTTGTTCAGGCAGTATTCGACTTTCGACGTTGGGAGATGTGGAAACTGGCCACTAGGGGCAACAGTGAGCGCTGTTACCTTCAGGTAGGTGTTGGTTTTGCTAATGCATGGTGGATGGGTGTAAGCATCTGCCTCTGATTCCAAAGGTTTCATGTTCAAATCCAGCTATACAAATTAGTTTTTTTATATTCTCACTGCTAGAGGCGTCACTACAGACCCTGGTTCAATTCCCTTGTTTGATTCCAGGCTGTATCACATCCGGCCTAGATTGGGAGTCCCATAGGGCAGTGCACAATTGGCCCAGCATCGTCCAGGTCCCTGTTAGAGTTTGTCCGGGGTAGGCCGTCATTGTAAATAAGAATTTGTTCTTATTAACAGACTTTCCTAGTAAAATAAAAAAACATTCTGAGTTAATGCCTTAAGAATTCAGAGTTAATACTTAACCCTAACCTTAAAATAATGTGGATTTCATGCGTAACCTTGAACACTTTTTACGTTTGGAACAACTATGAAATGTTACGTTTGAGAAACATGGATAAACGTCTAATTCTGACGTGAGACTGTGAGAGCTAGTAGCTTTTGTAAGTCATTATCAGCTCCCTCACTCACATACTGTACATGCACGCGTATTGTCATGTAAAAGACTGCCGGTCTCACGGTAATTGACCTTAAAATAACATAAACACGTTTACCATCTCCAGGATTCCAAGCATACACGCCGCTGGAACTTCTACATTTAAAAAAAGTCTACTAAATCGATTTTAATTTAATATAGACCATCACAATAAATCCATTATTTATTTTAGGCAGAACTATTTTGTTTTGAAGAAAATGTATTTTTGGAAGAACAGAATATGAATTTTCCCACTCTGTTATCTGGCTATGCCATGTCATATCCTGTATCCTTGTTCATTTAGTGGACAAGATATATAAGTCACGTGCCATTATTTTATATTATATGTTTTTATAGTAAGAAGAATATAATTTAACTTAGCTGAATAAAATAGAAAGGACATTTTTCCCATTCTGGAGTGAGTGGTCATATGAAGTGGCTATGTTGAGCATAAAAGTAATCATTTGAAACAGGTCCTTTACGCTAGATTTAGAGTTATTTGGCTATTTTGGTTGTGAATGATACAAACCTTAAAATGCCTTAGAAATCCAAACATATATGGGCTTCATGATGCAAATATAGGCTATTGATGATTTGAGAAAGTCACAAAAATAGCTTGTTCTCCGTTCCTTGCTTCAGGCTGCACCCACTGTTCCCTCATCAAGTGATCATACAATACATGACCAAAAGTATAAGGACACCTGCTCGCCTAATAACTCATTCCAAAATCATGGACATAAATATGGTGTTGGTCCCCCTTTTGCTGCTATAACAGCCTCCAGTCTTCTGGGAAGGCTTTCCCATTTCTGTGGGGACTTGCTTCCATTCAGCCACAAGAGCATTAGTGAGGCGATTAGGCCTGGCTTGCAGTTGGCATTCCAGTTCATCCCAAAGATTTTCAATGGGGTTGAGGTCAGGGCTCTTTGCAGGCCAGTCAAGTTCTTCCACACCAATCTCGACAAACCATTTCTCTATGGGCCCCGCTTTGCGCACAGGGGCATTGTCATGCTGAAACAGGAAAGGGCCTACCCCAACCTATTGCCACAAAGTTGGAAGTACAGAATTGTCTAGAATGTCATTGTATGCTGTAGCGTGAAGATTTCCCTTCACTGGAACGAAGGAGCCCACAGTAACCGGACCATGAAAAACAGCCTCAGACCATTATTCCTTCTCCACCAAACCTTACAGTTGGCATATGCATTTGGGCATGTAGCGTTCTCCTGGCATCCCCCAAACCCATATTGGTCCTTTGGACTGCCAAACACACTCCAGAGAATACGTTTTCACTGCTCCAGTCCAATGGTGGCAAACTTTACACCACTCCAGCCGACGCTTGGCAATGCGATGGTGATCTTAGGCTTTTGTGTGGCTGCTCGGCCATGGAAACCCATTTCATGAAGCTCCCGACAAACAGTTCTCCGTGCTAATGTCGCAGTAGCGAGGACAGACGATTTTTACGCGCTTCTGCACTTGGCGGTCCCGTTCTGTGAGCGTCTGTGGCCTACCACTTCGTGGCTGAGCCGTTGTTGCTCCTAGACGTTTCTACTTCACAATAACAGCACTTACAGTTGACCGTGGCAGCTCTAACAGGGCAGAAATATGACGATCTGACTTGATGGAAAGGTGACATTCTATGACGGTTCACGTCGAAAGTCACTGAGCTCATCAGTCCGGCCATTCTACTCCCAATGTTTGTCTATGGAGATTGCATGGCTGTGTTCTCAATTGTATACACCTGTCAGCAACGGGTGTGGCTGAAATAGCCCGAATCCACTAATTTGAATGGGTGTCCACATACTTTTGTATATATAGTTTATTTTTACCCATCAGACTATTCTCAATGTAATCTTTATTAATATGTCAAATGAGTTTAGATTTAGAATGGCCCATTATCAACTGGGCAGGAACAGTGGCAGGGGAAAAAATATATTGAATGGAGGCCGCTTTCCACCGGGTTCATTTTTCAATCATGCTAGGTAGGCTACTCCAGTTATTGTACTTAAAGCATCAGCCACTGTTTAAGAAGCATGCAGCCTCTCAATGCGCGACAGGTGATATTCCGCCCAAACGCTATGTGCCATGGGCTCACCAATTCTGTCCCTGCAGTTACCCAGTGCTTAATTTGCGAAACCAAGTAAATCCTAACGAGTGGCACAGCGGTCTAAGGCACTGCATCTGAATGCAGTGCTAGAGGCATTACTACAGACCCAGGTTGATTTCCCGGGCTGTGCCAGAACCGGCCGTGGCCGGGAGGCAAATAGGACGGTGGCACAATTGGTAGTCAAGGTTAGGGAAGGGTTAGACCGGTGGGGCTTTACTTGGCTCTTTGCTCTCTAGCGAATCCTTGTGGCGGGCCTGGTGCCTTCGGGCTGACCCCATTTGAGCGGTGTTTCCTCCGACACGTTGGTGCGGCTGGCTTCTGGGTTATCCTGGCGGGTGTTAAGGGGCGTGGTTAGGCGGGTCATGTTTCGGGGGACACATGACTCCACCTTCGCCTCTCCAGAGCCTGTTGGGGAGTTGCAGTGATGAGACAAGATTGAAAAAGGGGATAAAATACAAAATGATATATTCTGTAGCCCATTAAATAAAAAATACTATCCAGCCTCATGGATAGAACGTTTGGAACTTAGCACAAGGTAACCAGTCCATCCAGTAGGCATAATAATACATTACACACTCAAATGCGATTAACATCATTTGTTTAATGTTAGAGTATCGGCTAAATATGTTTGTTCCCCAAATGTTTTTCTGCTGTGCACAATAAGTAGTAGGCTATGTATTATAAACTCAGCAAAAAAAGAAACGTGGTCTCACTGTCAACTGCGTTTGTTTTCAGCAAACTTAACATGTGTAAATATTTGTATGAACATAACAAGATTCAACAACTGAGACATAAACTGAACAAGTTCCACAGACATGTGACTAACAGATATGGAATAATGTGTCCCTGAACAAAGGGGGGTTAAAAATCAAAAGTAACAGTCAGTATCTGGTGTGGCCACCAGCTGCATTAAGTACTGCAGTGAATCTCCTCCTCATGGACTGCACCAGATTTGCCAGTTATTGCTGTGAGATGTTACCCCACTCTTCCACCAAGGCACCTGCAAGTTCCCGGACATTTCTGAGGGGAATGGCCCTAACCCTCACCCGCCGAATCCAACAGGTCCCAGACGTGCTCAATGGGATTGAGATCCGGGCTCTTCGCTGGCCATCGCAGAACACTGACATTCCTGTCTTGCAGGAAATCACGCACAGAACGAGCAGTATGGCTGGTGGCATTGTCATGCTGGAGGGTCATGTCAGGATGAGCCTGCAGGAAGGGTACCACATGAGGGAGGAGGATGTCTTCCCTGTAAGACACAGAGTTGAGATTGCCTGTGTAATGACGTGGCACTTTCTGGGTATAGATCATGGCTTCCCACTCTCTCCTACACCCAGGTTCTGTTATCTCAGGTCGTAAAGTCCTGGTGGAGACTCTCTCCCCCTGGCCATGCAGAAAGAGAGAAACGGAGAGAACAAAGGATTTCATATGGCAAACACCTAAATTCCCAAAATGGGAATATGAAACAAAATGTCCACTTGTGAGAAGGTGGGAATTGTCCGTGGACACTTAAGGGACGGGTATGACGAGTGTGTTTCATTTGGTGACCTCAGAGAGGACAGGAAACACACATAACTATATCTCTGAATATGTACATTTCTCAATTATGGGGTTTGCATCTAATTCTTGTATAAAATGAATGAGTAAAGATGAAACTATTTGTGAAGTGATGTAATGTCATGTTAAGCCTTTAATCTGAGAGAATTGTATTCCCTTGAAAGTTTAACTAAGTCATTGGCCCGCCCCCATGAGCACAGACATGATCAGGTGTCATAGAACCGCCTTTTCTCCTGAGGAAGGTGTAAACTGAGGTGGCACAGGTTTGAGGACCAAGACTGAGCAAACCCACAGCGTGAGCTGTGATTGTGAATAGTTATTGAATTCCTAACCATACCACGTGGACCATTGGCTACACGGCTGGAAATGGTTAAACTCTGAGACTATCGATCCCTACAGAATAAGAGCGAATCTTAGATACTAATTAATAGTCTGCAGCTAGAAATTATGTAAACCTGGGATGCAATTACCGACAACCGCCAAAACATCTATTCTATGAAAACATTTCTGAACGGTACCCTGAAATATCCATTCTAACCACGAAAGACTTTTGATCTTCAGGGAAGCAGAGAGAGAAAGAGATACGGATGAACTGACTCTCCGGCAGACGGACCGGATTCCAACAGAAAAGATCACGACACATGGGCGTAAATATATATATTGATGGTAATTATTCCCAAATGAGTGAGCGTTCATGTGCAAAGGATTAGCATTTCAATTAATATAATTATAGTAGTACAGTGTGTAATGATCCCTCTGGTCTTAGTCTCTGCTCTCGCTCAGTCCACACCCACTTTCCTTTGTCCACCGAGCCGACATATCGGCTTAGCCCACTAGGGAACCTCCCCTATCATTTCCTTGTAACCATATCTACTGTTTGTTTGTTTATGCATTTCTGTGATTACTTAGTTAGTTAGTAAATATGATGTATGGTGTATGTTGATGTATGGATGATTCATAGTAAAGGCCGGGTTCATTCAGATACCCATCAATTTACGACGTTTGGAATGAGACTAGTGTGAGGTAAACGTGAGGTAAAGCATAATGAATGAAATAGAAGACTAATTGATTAGATATGAAAATATCTGAAGAGTTATATTAGGAAAATTATAACTTTGTAATCTGAAGATTTTCTTCGATGCCCCGACTTCCTAGTTAATTACATTTACATGATTAGTTTAATCACGTAATAGTAATTACAGAGAATTGATTTGATAAAATAACAGTCTTCACTTTTAATGATGCCAAAGACACGATACCTGCAATGACAACAAGCTCAGTCCGATGATGCTGTGACACACCGCCCCAGACCATGACGGACCCTCCACCTCCAAATCGATCCCTCTCCAGAGTACAGGCCTCGGTGTAATGCTCATTCCTTCGACCATAAAAGCGAATCACCCCTGGTGAATCAAAACCGCGACTCGTCAGTGAAGAGCACTTTTTGCCAATCCTGTCTGGTCCAGCGGCGGTGGGTATTTGCACATAGGCAACGTTGTTGCCGGTGATGTCTGGTGAGGACCTGCCTTACAACAGGCCTACAAGCCCTCAGTCCAACCTCTCTCAGCCTATTGCGGACAGTCTGAGCACTGATGGAGGGATTGTGCGTTCCTGGTGTAACTCGGGCAGTTGTTGTTTCCATCCTGTACCTGTCCTGCAGGTGTGATGTTCGGATGTACCGATCCTGTACAGGTGTTGTTACACGTGGTCTGCCACTGCGAGGACAATCAGCTGCCGTCCTGGCTCCCTGTAGTGCTGTCTTAGGCGTCTCACAGTACGAACATTGCAATTTATTGCCCTGGCCACATGCCTTCTTGCAGCATGCCTAAGGCACGTTCACGCAGATGAGCAGGGACCCTGGGCATCTTTCTTTTTGTGTTTTTCAGAGTCAGTAGAAAGGCCTCTTTAGTGTCCCAAGTTTTCATAACTGTGACCTTAATTGCCTACCGTCTGTAAGCTGTTAGTGTATTAACAACCATTCCACAGGTGCATGTTCATTAATTGTTTATGGTTCATTGCACAAGCATGGGAAACAGTGTTTAAACCATTTACAACGAAGATCTGTGAAGTTATTTGGATTTTTACGAATTATCTTTGAAAGACAGGGTCCTGAAAAAGGGACGTTTTTTTGTTGTTGCTCAGTTTATAAACGCACAATCGTTATTTTAATTTAGGGTTTTTCAGGCTAGGGCTCAATGCATATGATTGTTTTGAATGAATCATCACCATTTAGTTGTGCTCGGCTTTGAAACAACATGCACAACGATCATGTTTTCCACTCAGTTTCAACCTGTTGAACTTCTTTCATCAAATTGATCAATCACAGTGAGGTGAGTTTTAAAAGCACAATACCGTTTTGATGATTAGTGTTTGATGAGATTTTCGATGGAATTTGTATCGATGTCAGAGTGGTTCGCGAGACAACGGATCCCCGAGAACCAGGCCATTAGGACCTGATGGTCGTTAGTGAGGTGGATGTCCAGAGTGCGTAAGAGGAGATTACCGTGACTCAACGGTCACGTGTAATTCTACTGCGCTCATGACTCATGACTGCCGGTGTGGCGGTGATACGGTCCGCAACAGCCCTACACCCCGAAAGCCATCTCCCAGCCAGTGCATCCCATACCTTCCCATCATGCCTCTCCCTTCGCCCGGAATCTGGAATATTTGAACCCTTTCCTTATATCCCGACCCGGGGAGTCAGCATCCACGCGTACACACTGAAATGTACAGACCGGGTCCAATTATCCCCTGGACTTTATCCCCTCGCAGACATCATACCCTCAAACTTCACACATGCCGTACATCTACCTCACGTCTTTATGTATTCAACAGCAAGACACACATACAATCAGAAGCATATTACATCCTGATCCTCCAACCACCGTGACCCCCCCCCCCCCCGCCCCCGCCCCTGCATCCTACATCTCTCTTTCTCTCTTTCCCGCTCTCTCTTTCTCTATCTTGTGTAAGTAAGCGGCTTAGACACCTACAGGATGTGACATCAAGGCCCGTGCGCCTCCAACTGCTGTCAGAGAAGGCGGGAGAACGCAGCGCTGCGAAGGAGAGAATTCTATCCCTCTATTCTCTCCTTCCCTCTCTTGCTGGCGTCGCCAGCGTGAGTTTGGTTAACAGATAGCTAAGGCTGTCCCCTCACGTTAGTCTGGGCAGAGCCAGACAAGCTTTGATCCCCCCCTTTCGCTCATATTCCGTTCCTCATCCCCCTTCTTTCCTCTCCTGTTCTCAGCTCTGGCGTCAGCGCAGGTCCACAATCTCCAAGGTGATTTTGACAAAAACGAGCGTTTCCCCGGAGACAAGGCCATAACAGAGGGAGAGGGAGGGTGGGAGGGAGGAAGAGATGGAGAAAAAGAGAAACACACTGCAAGGGGCAGCTATGATGTAACAGAGAATGTTGTCTGTTAGAGATAGAGTGTATTGGATTGGATTTTTTCTGTTGGGTTATCAGCCTATGGGGAAACCATTAATGTCCCAGTGTTTGTGTAACAGACCTCATGAAGAGCAGATCTTTCCCGGCCAAATGCCAGTAAAATAATTATAACGTTTTTACTTTAGCCATTACGAACTCTTTGGGTTGTTTGTTATGTCAGTGACTATATTGCCCCGTTTCCCTTTGTGATCATAAAACTACTAGAACAGATTTTAAAGCGAAAAGAACTACCCAACATGGAACTTGATATTCAGGAATAGAAAACTAAAAGAGATTGATAGATATATGATATGATGTGACTCTCGTGGCTAAACCTAACCTCTTACGCAGGGGTCAAATGTAATTTGTTTTGGTGCAAGATGGGGTCGTGACCCTAAGAGGTCGTGAGGTCAAATCAAACAGGGTCGTGAACTGCAGGAGGTCATTAAAGAGAGGGAGAAAACAAGAGAGAGAGAGAGAGAGAGAGAGAGAGAGAGAAAAAAAGAGAGAGTGAGAGGGGGATTATAGGATTTAACCCTTTCCTGTCCTTCCCCAGGGCACTATGGGTTGGTAAGGAAATAAATAAGTAAATGTGGAGAAGAGGAGGAGGAAAGATGAGAGGTTGGATTATTGTAGCATAGCAACCCAGGTCTCAGTGTGGGTTGAGGGAGAAGTAATAAATAATATTGCTGAGAGGTTATATCGCTTAGAACAACCTCTCAAAATGAATGTGGAACAAGAGGAGCACTTTCTTTGAGGGGGAGGGGAGGTGGGAGGAGGGGGGGGGTGGGGGTCAGGGGGTTAGCAGTGAGTTGGTAGCGAAATCTCTCTCCCTCTCACCCTCTCTCTACCTCCCTTTCTCTCTCCGCTCCTGTGCATCATTAAAACAGGCATAGTAGTGTTCAGAGCTCAGGGCTGCACAGAGGCCTCCACAATAAGAAGATGCTTTTCGCTTCGGGGAAGAGACGGTCGTTTTGTACTCCACTCTTTTTTTCTGACTACTTTTAAGGGAGTAAATGAGATTTAGAGGGGGTAGAGCGGGGGAGGGAGGGATGGAAGGGTGAACGGGGTAGAGAAACAGAGAGGAGGAGAGGAGGAGAACGAAAGGGAACAGGCCGTTCTCTGATATGATTCATAATGTTGAAATGGACAGAATCGTTGTGTTATTTTACATTTTACAGGTAGGAAAGGACAGTGGGGGAGAAAGAGGCAGGGCTCCAGTCAATTAGAGAGGGAGAAAGGAAGAGCGAGAGATTCGTTAAGGTCAAACACAAAACATGTCTGAGTCCATCTCTACTGGAGGGAGGTCGACCCTGTTACATGGAGAAATTTAGCCCTGGTGCACGCTGGCCAATGGGGTAAAAGTGTGCAAATGCATATGTGTCAGCCCCCACAGATGGTAGTGGGCAGCCAAGGCCATTCCTCTTCAAAGGACAGCGGTATCTTTAGGGGTGGGCTAATCTGTAGCCCAGTCCAGGAGCATCTTGCCAACACATCATGAAGGACTTGTTCATAGAATGGCAGGGGTACAGAACCACCAGGGAAGCTCCTAGAGGTGGGATGGGGACAGGGAGTGGTGTGAATACCAGGCTGGTACCACAACCACTTTATAGCCACAAAATCCATATGTCCTTCTAGATTCTCTCCATCTCTTTGTGTCTTCCCTCCATGTATGTCTTTCACTCTCTGTGCATTTAGCAACCTCCCTCTCCCTGGCTATTCTTCTTATTTTCACCCCCCCTCCTCGTTCCTTACGTCGCGTCCTTCCTCTCTTTACATTCCTTCATTCGCAGTTCCCCCACACTGTTGTTTGGTTTCCACTTCTGTTTGTCCTTTGTCGTCCAAGGGAAGGGGCCTCGAAAGAGGACCCGCGGTTGTTTTTGTCAGACGCCATTATCGTTGAGCTGCACCTTTGCACGTACGGTACTGTGGAAATACACATGGTGCCAAATATCCTCTCGTTGGAGCCCGCTCCGGTTCTCTTCTGGCTGCACCTGGTAGTGATTGGGCTCTTTAGGCGCCAGGCTTCACTTTGCATACAAGTCTCTCTCGGATGGCACCGACACAGACACAAAGTACACAGCTGGGCTCCGTTCTGATAGTGAAGAGTCGTGGATGGGGCTTTGAAAAGCGTGCCTGTGCTATTTTTATGACAGTTGTATATCCATTGTGTCGTTTTTTTTATTCGACGTGACCAATTATGGCACTGCGTTCCCGCAGCAGGGGGGCTTACTGGGAAGCAGTTGACGCTCCACTTCACAAAGTTCCCCAGATTTGCGTTGATGTACCTCCTCCCTTTGCCGTGGCTCAGACGCAAGTCATCACGAGGAGGCTCAGGCTCACTTCCTGCACTGGATATGATGCGTGTGTTCTTATGGCCTCAATGACAACGTTTTACGGCGGCAGCAACACGCTAGCTCTCGTTTCATCAAAAGACGAGCCGTGTTTGTAACTGGCGGCAAAGAGGCCCGAGGCATCATGGCTGCCGTCTCTTATGGGTAATGTGTGCACTTAGCATCATACATGCTGGGTAACCAACACACGCACACACAGTGTCTAGGTCTTTTTGGAAAATGCTCCTATTGAATAATAACATGAAAAGACAGAACAACTTCACCATGAACCTGACTTTAACGTGTTCGCCATACCACTGAATAAATGTCTAAGTGACCTAATGAGTCCTAAACCATGAGAGAGAGGGGAAGAGGGAGGGTGTGAGAGGGAGCCGGGCAGATGGACAGACAGACAGATAGATAGACAGAAAGGCTAGACAGACAGACAGACAGACAGAGAGAGTGGAAGAGGGAGGGTGTGAGAGGGAGCCGGGCAGATGGACAGACAGACAGATAGATAGACAGAAAGGCTAGACAGACATACAGACGGAGGGGAAGAGGGAGGGTGTGAGAGGAGGGAGCCGGGAAGATGGACAGACAGACAGATAGATAGACAGAAAGGCTAGACAGACAGACAGAGAGAGGGGAAGAGGGAGGGTGTGAGAGGAGGGGGCCGGGCAGATGGACAGACAGACAGATAGATAGACAGAAAAGCTAGACAGACATACAGACAGAGGGGAAGAGGGAGGGTGTGAGAGGAAGGAGCCGGGAAGATGGACAGACAGACAGATAGATAGACAGAAAGGCAGACAGACAGACAGACAGACAGACAGACAGACAGACAGACAGACAGACAGACAGACAGAGAGAGGGGAAGAGGGAGGGTGTGAGAGGAGGGAGCCGGGCAGATGGACAGACAGACAGATAGATAGACAGAAAGGCAGACAGACAAACAGAGAGAGGGGAAGAGGGAGGGTGTGAGAGGAGGGAGCCGGGCAGATGGACAGACAGACAGATAGATAGACAGAAAGGCTAGACAGACAGACAGAGAGAGGGGAAGAGGGAGGGTGTGAGAGGAGGGAGCCGGGCAGATGGACAGACAGACAGATAGATAGACAGAAAGGCTAGACAGACAGACAGAGAGAGGGGAAGAGGGAGGGTGTGAGAGAAGGGAGCCGGGCAGATGGACAGACAAACAGATAGATAGACAGAAAGGCAGACAGACAGACAGAGAGAGGGGAAGAGGGAGGGTGTGAGAGAAGGGAGCCGGGCAGATGGACAGACAAACAGATAGATAGACAGAAAGGCAGACAGACAGACAGAGAGAGGGGAAGAGGGAGGGTGTGAGAGGAGGGAGCCGGGAAGATGGACAGACAGACAGATAGATAGACAGAAAGGCAGACAGACAGACAGACAGACAGACAGACAGACAGACAGACAGACAGACAGACAGACAGACAGACAGACAGACAGAGAGAGGGGAAGAGGGAGGGTGTGAGAGGAGGGAGCCGGGCAGATGGACAGACAGACAGATAGATAGACAGAAAGGCTAGACAGACAGACAGACAGAGAGAGGGGAAGAGGGAGGGTGTGAGAGGAGGGAGCCGGGAAGATGGACAGACAGACAGATAGATAGACAGAAAGGCAGACAGACAGACAGAGAGAGGGGAAGAGGGAGGGTGTGAGAGGAGGGAGCCGGGCAGATGGACAGACAGACAGATAGATAGACAGAAAGGCAGACAGACAGACAGAGAGAGGGGAAGAGGGAGGGTATGAGAGGAGGGGGCCGGGCAGATGGACAGACAGACCGAGAGACAGATAGACAGAAAGGCAGACAGACAGACAGAGAGAGGGGAAGAGGGAGGGTGTGAGAGGAGGGAGCCGGGCAGATGGACAGACAGACCGATAGATAGACAGAAAGGCAGACAGACAGACAGACAGAGAGAGAGAGAGAGGGGAAGAGGGAGGGTGTGAGAGGAGGGGGCCGGGCAGATGGACAGACAGACCGAGAGACAGATAGACAGAAAGGCAGACAGACAGACAGAGAGAGGGGAAGAGGGAGGGTGTGAGAGGAGGGAGCCGGGCAGATGGACAGACAGACCGATAGATAGACAGAAAGGCAGACAGACAGACAGAGAGAGGGGAAGAGGGAGGGTGTGAGAGGAGGGAGCCGGGCAGATGGACAGACAGACCGATAGATAGACAGAAAGGCAGACAGACAGACAGAGAGAGAGAGAGAGGGGAAGAGGGAGGGTGTGAGAGGAGGGAGCCGGGCAGATGGACAGACAGACAGATAGATAGACAGAAAGGCTAGACAGACAGACAGAGAGAGGGGAAGAGGGAGGGTGTGAGAGGAGGGAGCCGGGAAGATGGACAGACAGACAGATAGATAGACAGAAAGGCAGACAGACAGACAGAGAGAGGGGAAGAGGGAGGGTGTGAGAGGAGGGGGCCGGGCAGATGGACAGACAGACCGAGAGACAGATAGACAGAAAGGCAGACAGACAGACAGAGAGAGGGGAAGAGGGAGGGTGTGAGAGGAGGGAGCCGGGCAGATGGACAGACAGACCGATAGATAGACAGAAAGGCAGACAGACAGACAGACAGAGAGAGAGAGAGAGGGGAAGAGGGAGGGTGTGAGAGGAGGGAGCCGGGCAGATGGACAGACAGACAGATAGATAGACAGAAAGCCAGACAGACAGACAGACAGACAGACAGACAGACAGACAGACAGACCGAGAGAGGGGAAGAGGGAGGGTGTGAGAGAAGGGAGCCGGGAAGATGGACAGACACACAGATAGATAGACAGAAAGGCTAGACAGACAGACAGAGAGAGGGGAAGAGGGAGGGTGTGAGAGGAGGGAGCCGGGCAGATGGACAGACAAACAGATAGATAGACAGAAAGGCAGACAGACAAATAGAGAGAGGGGAAGAGGGAAGGCGTGAGAGGAGAGAGCCGGGCAGATGGACAGAAAGGCCGAGAGACAGCAAGACAGAAAGGCAGATAGGCAGATGGACAGACAGACCGAGAGACAGATAGACAGAGAGAGAGAGATATACAGTGAAACAGAGAGACAGAGATGTACTGAGAGGGAGGGAGGAGGTTGAGGTAGGGAGGGTCAGGCTTGTTGTGTCAGGCAGATTGGAGCGGCCATGTTAGCGTGAGGCAGTGAAGCTTTGAGTAAAGCAGCCTGTTCATCAAATCAATTTTTATTAGTAGCGTACACATTGTATCAGATGTTACAGCATGTGCAGTGACATTTTTATGCTCCTAGTTCCTATAAATCAATGCAATGAATGTTTTCTGAAAATCAAACATTTAGTACAGTGGTACATACTGTAAATACACTGATTAAAGCAAACATTAGGAACACCTTCCTAATATTTAGTTACACCCCCCTTTTGCCCTCAGAACAGCCTCAATTCGTTGGGGCATGGACTACAATGTGTCAAGAGGAAGAAAAAAAAAAAATAGGGAAAAAACCCCAGCAGCGTTGCAGTTCTTGACACAAACCGGTGCGCCTGACACCTACTACCATACCCTGTTCAAAGGCACTTAAATCTTTGGTACTACCCATTCACCCTCTGATTGACTCACATACACAATCCCATGTCTCAATTGTCTCAAGGATTACAAATCCTTCTTTAACCTGTCTCCTCCCCTTCATCTACACTGATTGAAGTGGGATTTATTAACAAGTGACATCAATAAAGATTCACCTGGTCAGTCTGTGTCATAGAAAGAGCAGGTGTTCTGGATGATCAGCGTAAGTAGTATGTAAACATTATTGAAGTGACCAGTGTCCAATGACTATGTACATAGGGCAGCAGTCCCTAAGGTGTTGAGTAGATGTCACGATCGTCTTTTGGAGAGAGTGAGGACCAACATGCAGCGCGTGGAAAATACATCTTCTCTTTATTAAAGAAGGAAAAAACAAAACAAAACAAACAGACGAACGTGAAGCTAAGCAAGGACTAAGTGCACAACATGCAACATAGAACATCGACATAGACAATTACCCACAAATGCATGATGCCTATGGCTGCCTTAAATATGGCTCCCAATCAGAGACAAATGAAAGACATCTGTCTCTGATTGAAAGCCACTCAGGCAACCATAGACATACCTAGAAACATACACTCAACCATAGACACAGCTAGACTTCTCTACTAAACATAAACCCAACTATTCTAATAAACCCCCTAAACCTTACAACCACCCTAGACACTACAAAAAACACATACATTCCCCATGTCACACCCTGACCTAACTAAAATAATTAAGAAAACAAAGAATACTAAGGCCAGGGCGTGACATAACCCCCCCCCCCCTTAAGGTGCGAACTCCGGGCGCACCAGCACAAAGTCTAGGGGAGGGTCTGGGTGGGCGTTCATCCACGGCGGCGGCTCCAGCACTGGTCGTGGTCCCCACCCCACCACAGTCACTACCCGCCTCCGTAGCCTCCTCCAAATGGCCACCCTCCACATTAACCCCACTGGATTAAGGGGCAGCACCGGACTAAGGGGCAGCACCGGACTAAGGGGCAGCACCGGACTAAGGGGCAGCACCGGACTAAGGGGCAGCTCCGGACTAAGGGGCAGCTCCGGACTAAGGGGCAGCTCCGGACTAAGGGGCAGCTCCGGACTAAGGGGCAGCTCCGGACTAAGGGGCAGCACCAGGATAAGGGGCAGCACCAGGATAAGGGGCAGCACCAGGATAAGGGGCAGCTCCGGACTGAGGGACGGCAGCTCCGGACTGAGGGACGGCAGCTCCGGACTGAGGGACGGATCCTGGATGGATGACGGCTCTGGCGGATCCTGGCTGGACGGCTCTGGCGGATCCTGGCTGAACGGCTCATGGTTGGCTGACGGATCTGGCTGCTCATGGCTGGCTGACGGATCTGGCTGCTCATGGCTGACTGACGGATCTGGCTGCTCATGGCTGGCTGACGGATCTGGCTGCTCATGGCTGGCTGACGGATCTGGCTGCTCATGGCTGGCTGACGGATATGGCTGCTCATGGCTGGCTGACGGATATGGCTGCTCATGGCTGGCTGACGGATATGGCTGCTCATGGCTGGCTGACGGATATGGCTGCTCATGGCTGGCTGACGGATCTGGCTGCTCATGGCTGGCTGACGGATCTGGCTGCTCATGGCTGGCTGACAGATCTGGCTGCTCATGGCTGGCTGACGGCTCTGGCTGCTCATGGCTGGTTGGCGGCTCTGGCTGGTGCGTGGTGCCGGAACTGGTGTTACCGGGCTGGGGACACGCACCTTCAGGCTAGTGCGGGGAGAAGGAACAGGGTATACTGGACCCTGGAGACGCACATTAGGCCTAGTGCGTGGTGCCGGAACTGGTGGTACCGGGCTGGGGACACGCATCTCAGGGCTAGTGCGGGGAGCAGCAACAGGATGCACAGGACTCTGGAGACGCACAGGAGGCTTGGTGCGTGGTGCCGGAATTGGTGGTACCGGGCTGGAGACACGCACCATAGGACGAGTGCGTAGAGGAGGAACAGGGCTCTGGAGACACACTGGAAGCCTGGTGTATGGTGTAGGCACTGGTGGAACTGGACTGGGGCGGGGAGGTGGCGCCGTAAATACCGGACCGTGCAGGCGTACTGGTTCCCTTGAGCACCGAGCCTGCCCAACCTTACCTGGTTGAATGCTCCCCGTCGCCCGACCCGTGCGGGGAGGTGGAATAACCCGCACCGGGCTATGTAGGCGAACCGGGGACACCATGCGTAAGGCTGGTGCCATGTATGCCGGCCCGAGGAGACGCACTGGAGACCAGACGCGTTGAGCCGGCTTCATGACACCTGGCTCAATGCCCAATCTAGCCCTATCAGTGCGGGGAGGTAGAATAACCCGCACCGGGCTATGAACACGTACAGGAGACACCGTGCGCTCTACTGCATAACACGGTGTTCGCCCGTACTCCCGCTCTCCACGGTTAGCCTGGGAAGTAGGCGCAGGTCTCCTACCTGCCCTCGGCCCACTACCTCTAACCCCCCCCAAGACATTTTTTGGGCTGACTCACAGGCTTCCTACCGCGTCGTCGTGCTGCCTCCATTCGCCGGTATCCCTCCTCGCACTGCGCCAGAGAATCCCAGGCTGGCTCCAGCACTCGCCCTGGGTCGATCGCCCACCTGTCGATCTCCTCCCACGTAGTGTAGTCCAGATTACGCTCCCATTTCCATTCCTCCTTGTGCTGCTCCTGTTGCCGCTTTTCACGCTGCTTGATCCCGCATTGGTGGGTAATTCTGTCACGATTGTCTTTTGGAGAGAGTGAGGACCAACATGCAGCGCGTGGAAAGTACATCTTCTCTTTATTAAAGAAGGAAAAAACAAAACAAAACAACAAACAGACGACCCGTGAAACTAAGCAAGGACTAAGTGCACAACATGCAACATAGAACATCGACATAGACAATTACCCACAAATGCGCAAACCCAAGCCTAGTTGATGTTAAAGGTTGAGACCGAGTCTGCGTCTCTCACAAGGGTAGGCTGACCATTCCATAAAAATGGAGCTCTATAGGAGAAAGCCCTGCCTCCAGCTGTTTGCTTAGAAATTCTAGGGACAATTAGGAGGCCTGCGTCTTGTGACCGTAGCGTACGTGTAGATATGTACAGCAGGACCAAAACGGAAAGATCAGTAGGAGCAGGCCCATGTAATGCTTTGTAGGTTAGCAGTAAAACCTTGAAATCAGCCCTTGCTTTAACAGGAAGCCAGTGTAGGGAGGCTAGCACTGGAGTAATATGATACATTTTTTTGGTTCTAGTCAGGATTCTAGCAGCCATATTTAGCACTTATTGAAGTTTATTTAGTGCTTTATCCGGGCAGACGGAAAGTAGAGCATTGCAGTAGTCTAACCTAGAAGTAACAAAAGCATGGATACATTTTTCTGCATCATTTTTGGACAGAAAGTTTCTGATTTTTGCAATGTTACGTAGATGGAAAAAAGCTGTCCTTGAAACAGTCTTGATATGTTCGTCAAAAGAGAGATCAGGGTCCAGAGTAACGCCGAGGTCCTTCACAGTTTTATTTGAGACGACTTTACAACCATCAAGATTAATTGTCAGATTCAACAGAAGATCTCCTTGTTTCTTGGGACCTAGAACAAGCATCTCTGTTTTGTCCGAGTTTAACCTGTTGGGGATGGGGGCGCTGTTTAGACTATTTATGCTAATGTGGCTAATTTTTTAAACGGCTTCCCACAAAATCCTTGATCGTACAATATGCATATTATTATTATTATTGGATAGAAAACAGTCTATAGTTTCTATAGGAGTTGAAATTTTGTCTCTAAGTGGAACAGAGCCCATTCTACAGCAATTTCCCTGACATGGAGTCAGATTTGAGAAATGTTGGCCACTTTTCTGAAGTCAGTTAAAAGGGCACTGTCGTTGCTATGACTATACGGACACTTCTTACGTCTTCCCCTGGATGCCTTTACGTGATGACGATTCCAACGGGCTCGATTGCGCGTTCACAGGCCCTACAAATGAAAAAACTCTGAAGCTAGTCATTCTTTGGGAGCTGCGTAATGCGCGTGGAAGACACCGACCCTCTCCTGTTCCAAGCGTTAGTTTAGCCTGTTATATTTCTCCGGTCATCTTTTCACTCGTTATAGGAGTTAAAAACATCATAAGGTAGTTAATTTAAAGCGTTTTATAGCAATTTATATCCGTTTAGTGCGATTTTGGGACATTTATTTTTGCAACGATGTGAAAAGTTGGGCATGCTTTTCAGTTCATCCCGAACTCAGTTGACATTTCCACATGGCAAGAGGACAGCTTTCCACCAAAAGACGATTTCTCCCAAGAAAGGATCCTTTGCCCAAGATACTGATGGAAGAACAGCTCAAGGTAGGACATTTTTATTATGATAAATCGTGTTTCTGTCGAAACATTTTAGTGGCTTAGGACGCCATGTTTTTTGACGTAGCTTCGCTTGGCGCAAACTGTATTGAAAAGTAAGGATAAATTAAAAAATGTAATAACGCAATTGTATTAAGAATTAAATTGTCTATCAATCCCTGTCCACCCTATATTTTTTAGTCACGTTTATGAGTATTTATGTATAAGAGTAGATCACTGTCTAAGTGGCGCAAGGACAAATTCTGACCAGCTGAGTTACATTTCACATTGTCTAACCATGATTTTGGTGGCTAAATATAAACATTTTCGATCAAACTGTATATGCATGTTGTAATGTGATGTTACAGGAGTGTCATCGGAAGAATTCTGAGAAGGTTAGTGAAAAAATTAATATCTTTTGGCGATGTTGACTTTTATCGCTCACTTTGGCTAGAATCAATGCTGGGCTGCTAATTGCTATGTGCTAAGCTAATATAACGATTTATTGTGTTTTCGCTGTAAGACACTTAGAAAATCTGAAATATTGTCTGTATTCACAGGATCTGTGTCTTTCGATTCGTGTATGCTGTGTATTTTTACGAAATGTTTGATGATTAGTAGTTAGGTAAACACGTTGCTCATTGTAATTATTCTAGTCCATTTGTGATGGTGGGTGCAATTGTAAACTATGCCATATACCTGAAATATGCACTTTTTTCTAACAAAACCTATCCCATACCATAAATATGTTATCAGACTGTCATCTAATGAGTTTTTTTGTTGGTTAGGGGCTATAAATATCTTAGTTTAGCCGAATTGGTGATGGCTACTGGTGTTGGTGGACAAATAAAAGATGGTGGATTATGCTAATGTGTTTTTAGGTAATAGATGTACATCTTTACATATTGTGTCTTCCCTGTAAAACATTTTAAAAATCGGAAATGTTGACTGGATTCATAAGATCTGTGTCTTTCATTAGCTGTATTGGACTTTAATGTGTGAAAGTTAAATATTTTAAAAAAATATTTTTTTTGAATTTCGCGGCACTGGTTTTTCAGTGGGGGGGGGGGGTGTGCCGCTAGCGCCACGCTGATCCTAGACAGGTTAAGAGTAGAAAGTTTGCAGCCATCCACTTCCTTATGTCTGAAACACAGGCTTCTAGCGAGGGCAATTTTGGGGCTTCACCATGTTTCATTGAAATGTACAGCTGTGTGTCATCCGCATAGCAGTGAAAGTTAACATTATGTTTTCGAATGACATCCCCAAGAGGTAGAATATATAGTGAAAACAATAGTGGTCCTAAAACGGAACCTTGAGGAACATCGAAATGTACAGTTGATTTGTCAGAGGACAAACCATTCACAGAGATAAACTGTCAGGGTTGTGTGCGGAGAATATTCAGAGTCAAACGCAGGACACAGGTGTTGAGCGAAACCACAGTGTTTTACTCAAAAGTAATGCACAATTCCACAAATGGAAATAATCAGATACATACACGTATCAACTACAACACCTAACGCACAAACAATCACGGACAAAACAGAAATGAAAGCCAGAGGGTTAAATAGGGAACATGATGGGGGAATTGAAACCAGGTGTGTATAATACAGACAAAACAAAACGAAACTGAAAAATGGATCGATGGTGACTAGAAAGCCGGTGACGTCGACCGCCGAACACCACCCGAACAAGGAGAAGGGCCAACTTCGGCGGAAGTCGTGACACAAACTGATATCTTTCCGACAGATAAGATCTATACCAGGCCAGAACTTGTCCGTATAGACCAATTTGGGTTTCCAATCTCTCCAAAAGAATGTGGTGATCGATGGTATCAAAGGCAGCACTAAGGTCAAGGAGCACGAGGACAGATGCAGAGCCTCGGTCTGACGCCATTAAAAGGTAATTTACCACCTTCACGACTGCAGTATCAGTGCTATGATGGGGTCTAAAACCAGACTGAAGCATTTCGTATACATTGTTTGTCTTCAGGAAGGCAGTGAGTTGCTGGGCAACAGCTTTTATTTATTTCTTTGAGAGGAATGGAAGATTCGATTTAGGCCAATAGTTTTTTATATTTTCTGGGTCACGGTTTGGCTTTTTCAAGAGAGGCTTTATTACTGCCACTTAGTGAGTTTGGTACACATCCGGGGGATAGAGAGCCATTTATTATGTTCAACATATGATGGCCAAGCACAGGAAGCAGCTCTTTCAGTAGTTTAGTTGGAATAGGGTCCAGTATGCAGCTTGAAGATTTAGAGGCCATGATTATTTTCATCATTGTGTCAAGAGATATAGTACTAGTGTCTCTCTTGAAGTGTCTCTCTTGATCCTAGGCCCTGGCAGAGTTGTGCAGACTCAGGACAACTGAGCTTTGGAGGAATACGCAGATTTAAAGAGGAGTCTGTAATTTGTTTTCTAATCTTTTCCTCTAAGAAGTTCATGAATTTATTACTGCTGAAGTGAAAGCCATCCTCACTTGGGGAATGCTGCTTTTTAGTTAGCTTTGCAACAGTATCAAAAATACATTTCGGATTGTTCTTATTTTCCAATTAAGTTGGAAAAATAGGATGATCAAGCAGCAGTGAGGGTGGCTCTTCGATACTGCACGGTACTGTCTTTCCAAGCTAGTCGGAAGACTTCCAGTTTGGTGTGGCGCCATTTCCGTTCCAGTTTTCTGGAAGCTTGCTTCAGAGCTCGGGTATTTTCTGTATACCAGGGAGCTAGTTTCTTATGACAAATGTTTTTAGTTTTTAGGGGTGCAACTGCATCTAGGGTATTGCGCAAGGTTAAATTGAGTTCCTCAGTTAGGTGGTTAACTGATTTTTGTCCTCTGATGTCCTTGGGTAGGCAGAGGGAGTCTGGAAGGGCATCAAGGAATCTTTGTGTTGTCTGAGAATTTATAGCACAACTTTTGATGCTCCTTGGTCTGAGCAGATTATTTGTTGCGATTGCAAATGTAATAAAATGGTGGTCCGATAGTCCAGGATTATGAGGAAAAACAGTAAGATCCACAACATTTATTCCATGGGACAAAACTAGGTCCAGAGTATGACTGTGACAGTGAGTAGGTCCAGAGATAAGTTGCACAAAACCCACTGAGTCGATGATGGCTCCGAAAGCCTTTTGGAATGGGTCTGTGGACTTTTCCATGTGAATATAAAAAAAAACTAAAATTATAATATTATCTGCTATGACTACAAGGTCCGATAGGAATTCAGGGAACTCAGTGAGGAACGCTGTATATGGCCTAGGAGGCCTGTAAACAGTAGCTATAACAAATGATTGAGTAGGCTGCATAGATTTCATGACTAGAAGCTCAAAAGACGAAAACGTCATTTTTTTTTTTGTAAATTGAAATTTGCTATCGTAAATGTTAGCAACACCTCCGCCTTTGCGCGATGCACGGGGGATATGGTCACGAGTGTAACCAGGAGGTGAGGCCTCATTTAACACAGTAAATTCATCAGGCTTAAGCCATGTTTCAGTCAGGCCAATCACATCAAGATTATGATCAGTGATTAGTTCATTGACTATAACTGCCTTTGAAGTGAGGGATCTAACATTAAGTAGCCCTATTTTGAGATGTGAGGTATCACGATCTCTTTCAATAATGTCAGGAATGGAGGAGGTCTTTATCCTAGTGAGATTGCTAAGGCAAACACCGCCATGTTTATTTTTGCCCAACCTAGTTCGAGGCACAGACACGGTCTCAATGGGGATAGCTGAGCTGACCACACTGACTGTGCTAGTGGCAGACTCCACTAAGCTAACAGCCTGCCGCCTGGCCTGCACCCTGTTTCATTGTGGAGCTAGAGGAGTTAGAGCCCTGTCTATGTTGGTAGATAAGATGAGAGCACCCTTCCAGCTAGGATGGAGTCCGTCACTCCTCAGCAGGCCAGGCTTGGTCCTGTTTGTGGGTGAGTCCCAGAAAGAGGGCCAATTATCTACAAATTCTATCTTTTGGGAGGGGCAGATAACAGTTCTCAACCAGCGATTGAGTTGTGAGACTCTGCTGTAGAGCTCATCACTCCCCCTAACTGGGAGGGGGCCAGAGACAATTACTCGATGCCGACACATCTTTCTAGCTGATTTACACGCTGAAGCTATGTTGCGCTTGGTGACCTCTGACTTTTTCATCCTCACATCGTTGGTGCCGACGATTATGTGACTTCTGAAGGTAATTGGTTGCACCAGATCTTATTTAGAGGCTTTAAAGCAAAGGGGGTGAAAACATATGCACGCACCACTTTCCCATTTGGAATTTTTTGAAACAAGTAATTTTTTTCATTTCACTTCACCAATTTGGACTATTTTGTGTATGTACATTACGTGAATTCCAAATAAAAATCCATTTAAATTACAGGTTGTAATGCAACAAAATAGGAAAAACGCCATGGGGGATGATTCCTTTTGCAAGGCACTATACCTGAACTTAATGACTATCGAGCTGTAACGCTGACTTCTGTCTTCATGAAGTGCTTCGAGAGGCTCGGTAGTGTTGCCAGGAAAACAACCTCTCCCTCAACTTCAACAAAAGGAAGTAGCTGATTGT
The DNA here is from genome assembly GCF_029448725.1 of Salvelinus fontinalis. NCBI lineage: Eukaryota > Metazoa > Chordata > Actinopteri > Salmoniformes > Salmonidae > Salvelinus > Salvelinus fontinalis. Next base: position 42,694,397 of record NC_074690.1, read on the forward strand.
GAAGAGAGCACGCCCTCATCCACATCGATAGGCCGCAGTGGAGAGAGTTCAAAGTTTGAAGTTCCTCAGCGGGCACACTGACGACCTGAAATGGTCCCTTGACCACAGACAGTGTGGTGAAGAGGCGCAAGAACGCATCTTCAACCTCAGAAGGCTGAATGTAACGACGTGCGCCGAGAGTCAGGAAGCAAGTTCAGAGAGTGAGTGTTTTAATAAATAAACGCACCATAATACGAAACACAAACAACGCACAGACATGACACAGGAACAGAAAAAATAACGCCTGGGGAAGGAACCAAAGGGAGTGACATATATAGTGAAGGTAATCAGGGAAGTGTTTGAGTCCACGTGAGTCTGGTGATGCGCAGGTGCGCGTAACGTTCGTGACAGGCCGGAGAGGGAGCACACTTGACACTGAAGAAATTGGGCTTGGTCGCTAAGACTCTCACAAAATTCTACAGATGCACCATTGATCAGCCAGGTTGTTCAAGATTGACGTGGAAATTGGACGTCTATACATGTCCTGAGGACGTCGGGAAATGCCTTCAAAACTGGCTACTAGGTGCAACACTGAGCACTATTAATAAGTCTTTACTGAAGACATCTCTTCAGTGGGTCATATGATTGAGTGTATTCTGACCCAGGAGTGTGAAGGTGAACGGAAAGGCTCTGGAGCAACGAACCGCCCTTGCTGTCTCTGCCTGGTCGGTTCCCCTCTCTCCACTGGGATTCTCTGCCTTTAACCTTATTACAAGGGCTGAGTCACTGGCTTACTGGTGCTCATTCATGCCGTCCCTAGGAGGGGTGCATCACTTGAGTGGGTTGAGTCACTAACGTGACCTTCCTGTCTGGGTTGGCGCCCCCCCTTGGGTTGTGCCGTAGCGGAGATCTTTGTGGGCTATACTTGGCCTAGTCTCAGGATGGTAAGTTGGTGGTTGAAGTTATCCCTTTAGTAATGTGGGGGCTGTGCTTTGGCAAAGTGGGTGGGGTTATATCCTTCCTGTTTGGCCCTGTCCGGGGATATCATCGGATGGGGCCACAGTGTCTCCTGACCCCTCCTGTCTCAGCCTCCAGTATTTATGCTGCAGTAGTTTATGTGTCGGGGGGCTAGGGTCAGTTTGTTATATCTGGAGTACTTCTCCTGTCTTATCCAGTGTCCTGTGTGAATTTAAGTATGCTCTCTCTAATTCTCTCTTTCTCTCTTTCTTTCTCTCTCTCAGAGGACCTGAGCCCTAGGACCATGCCTCAGGACTACCTGGCATGATGACTCCTTGCTGTCCCCAATCCACCTGGCCGTGCTGCTGCTCCAGTTTCAACTGTTCTGCCTGCGGCTATGGAACCCTAACCTGTTCACCGGACGGGCTACCTGTCCCAGATCTGCTGTTTTCAACTCTCTAGAGACAGAGAAATTTGACCATGCTGGTCATTTATGAACATTTGAACATCTTGGCCATGTTCTGTTATAATCTCCACCCGGCACAGCCAGAAGAGGACTGGCCACCCCTCATAGCCTGGTTCATCTCTAGGTTTCTTCCTAGATTTTGGCCTTTCTAGGGAGTTTTTCCTAGCCACCGTGCTTCTACACCTGCATTGCTTGCTGTTTGGGGTTTTAGGCTGGGTTTCTGTACAACACTTTGAGATATCAGCTGATGTAATAAGTGCTATATAAATATATTTGATTTGATTTGATTTAACTAAAGTCCACCTGTGTGCAATCTAAGTGTCACATGATCTGTCACATGATCTCAGTATATATACACCTGTTCTGAAAGGCACAAGAGTCTGCAACACCACGTAGCAAGTTGCTCCACCAAGCAAGCAGCACCATGAAGACCAAGGAGCTCTCCAAATAGGTAAAAGTTGTGGAGAACTACAGATCAGTTTTGGGTTATAAAAAAAATATCAGAAACTTTGAACATCCCACGGAGCACCATTAAATCCATTATTAAAATTTTTAAAGAATATGGCAACACAACAAACCTGCCAAGAGAGGGCCGCCCACCAAAACTACGCCCACCAGACAAGGAGGACATTAATCAGAGAGGCAACAAAGAGACCAAAGATAACACTAAAGGAGCTGCAAAGCTCCACAGCGGAGATTGGAGTATCTGTCCACAGGACCACTGGAAGCCGTACACTCCACAGAGCTGGGCTTTATGGAAGAGTGGCTAGAAAAAAGCCTTTACTTAAAGAAAGAAATAAGCAAACACGTTTGGTGTTTGCCAAAAGGCATGTGGGAGACTCCCCAACCATATGGAAGGAGGTACACTGGTCAGATGAGACTAAAATTTAGCTTTTTGGCAATCAAGGAAAACACTATGTCTGGCGTAAACCCAACACCTCTCATCCCCCCCCCCGAGAACACCATCCCCACAGTGAAGCATGGTGGTTGCACCATCATGCTGTGGGGAAGGTTTTCATTGGCATGGACTGGGAAACAGGTCAGAATTTAAAGAATGGTGGATGGCGCTAAATACAGGGAAATTCTTGAGAGAAACCTGTTTCAGTTCAGTCTTCCAGAGATTTGAGTCTGGGACTGAGGTTCACCTTCCAGCAGGGCAATGACCCTAAGCATACTGCTAAAGCAACACTCGAGTGGTTTAAGGGGAAACATTTACATGTTTTGGAATGGCCTAGTCAAAGCCCAGACCTCAATCCAATTGAGAATCTGTGGTTTGACTTAAAGATTGCTGTACACCAGCGGAACCCATCCAACTTGAAGGAGCTGGAGCAGTTTTGCCATGAAGAATGGACAAAAATCCCAGTGGCTAGATGTGCCAAGCTTATGGAGACATACCTTAAGAGACTTGCATCTGTAATTTCTGCAAAAGGTGCTCTACAAAGTATTGACTTTGGGGGGGTGAATAGTTATGCACGCTCAAGTTTTCAGTTTTTTTGTCTTATTTCTTGTTTGTTTCACATTAAAACATATTTTGCATCTTCAAAGTGATAGGCATGTTGTGTAAATCAAACGATACAAACCCCCCAAAAACTCGAACTGTTTACTGGTGGTAACCGTAGCAACATGGCCACTGAGGCAGCGCTAGCAGTGAACGCAGCAGCAGAGACTGGGAGACTTTCCACCCTTTTTTTTGGGAATACCCAGCAGAAATCAAATCAGAGAAAGGAAGAATCAATTTTAAACACAGAATTCTGAGGGAGAACCCATAAACTTTGTTTGCCGACTGCTCACAAAACAGGACTGTTACAAACCTGTTATTCTACACAGACCACACTACTGCCTGGCATACAGCTGGAACCAGGCATTTCAGCTATATCACAAAAAAAGGCATCTGCAAGGGAAGGCAAATCCACATTTTTGAGGACAGCGATAAGGACCAGGAAAAAAGGTTTCTGACGGTAAACATGTATCAGAACGGCACTGTCATGGTCCAGGGCAGTGAGGCTGCACTCAGCTCTGTTGTGCAGGACTTCCACACCCTAACGAAGATAGCGGAAAGCAACAAAGAAAAGGACAGCACCCCGACCTCTCCCCTCACCTCAGGCACCCCAACAGCAGGACCATCCCCCCCCTGCCTGCCTACAACCACCAGAGCCAAGACCACACTACCATCAGCCTGTTGAGAGACAGGCTGGCTGTGATAGAGGTATGGGTTACTGAGCTGAAGGAGCAGCCCCCCAGCTACACCACCACCAGCCCAGACACAGAGCTTCTACAGGACCAGATCAACCAGTGCAGGACCCAGCTGAAGAACTCTGTCCAGGAGCTGAGAGAGAGCCTTACCACAGCGCTTGAGGAGGTAAAGGCCACCATGAGGAGAGAGCTGGTGCAGGTAAAGGAGGAGATGGAAAAAGAGTTGTCTGTCATCAAGAGAGTGCTACAGCACAGAGAACAGACTGTAGACACTCCCAGAGAGAACCTGCAGCCCCTCACCACCCCTAACAACCCCACTGATCCACCTTTACCCACAACCCTCCCCCAAACCGGCAACACTTTACCCACACCCCCAGTCAACAAGGAGGCTCACATGGAGACACCTACTACAGAAAGAAGCTCTCTGGCCCCCCCTGACACACCCCTCCATGTACACAGGCCCTGTGTACTCCAGCCCCAGACCGTAAACGCACTAATCTGGTAAAACCCACTGAGGTGGCCATCCTCATTGACTCAAATGGGAAATTCATCCAAGAGGATAAACTCTTCCCCCAACACAAGGTGCGCAAAATATGGTGCCCAAAAACACAGGATGCACTCCACATCCTGTCGCAGCCTGACTTTGGCACACCAGGCCACGTTATTATTCACACCGGCACCAACAACCTGCTAGAGGAGCAGGAGAGAGTAGGCAGCCTGGTCAACAGAGTAGCAGAGAGAGGAGCAGGAGAGAGTAGGCAGCCTGGTCAACAGAGTAGCAGAGAGGGCCTCTGAGTGGTTCCCCAACTCCCACAACACCATCTCCACTCTGCTGCCCCGCAAAGACTTCCATCCCCGTACCATTCAGAAAGTCAACGCTGACATTACCAGAGGGTGTGGCCTACTCCCGAACGTACACGTTGCTCACCACCCAACAATCACCCCAGAGCATCTGCACGACCACTCCCACCTGAGGAAGCAGACAGTAGGGATGTTTGCCAAGTCTCTAAAGGACGTGGCACTTGGTAGACAAACACCCCATGCCGCACTGGACAGAGGACCACCCAGAGACAACTACCAGACCACTGCACCACCAAGGAGCCCCAGGCCCTTTCAACGCCCCACCAGACCCAACGCACCCCACAGGCCTCACCCACCACCAGAGCATCACCACTTCCATCGGTTTAGCCAGACCGGACCTGGCCCAGCCTACTACCCCGCACCAGACCACCACCTCTACCAGACCAGAGAGGAAGCCCCACTGCCCAGAACTGGCCCTCCTCCACTCCACAGGGCCCAAGAGCAGGAACAGCGCAGCTACGCAGAGGTCGTCAGAGGACAGGAGAACCCTGTAGGATTAAGTGAGATTAAACAGCTCCTCCAATACATCTGCCCTAAACTGCACTAAACACACAAACACGGACGCATGCACGCACGCACGCACGCACGCACACACACACACGTACACACACACGTACACACACACACCTATTGTACTAGAATTTACTTGTTCAATGAATATGAATATTTATATATTTAACAGAAAATATGTTAGCTGTTATCCTGTTTATCTCACTCCTAACAACTTATTAGTTAGTAGTTACTGTGTTTCTGACTGCTATTCTTTCTTTTTGCAACATGAAATCACTATCAGTTAGCATGTGGAACATTCAGGGCCTAAACTCATCAACCTTTGGACTGAAGAGTTTAGCACTGGAGTTCAACAAAAATCTTAAAGATTTTGACGTCATCATTCTGCAGGAGACATGGTGTAAGGCTGACATTGTCACTCACTGTCCCACAGGCTACGGAGAGGTAGTTGTGCCATCACAGAAACACAGCTCTGTCAATAGAGGCAGAGACTCTGGAGGATTGATCATTTGGTACAAATCCGAACTACAACATCTAATTGATCCTCTCAAAATTGGCAAATATCACATTTGGTTAAAACTGAAAAAATAACTTGTACTGACAGAAAAAGATGTGTTCCTTTGCGCAATATATATCCCCCTCAGAATCCCCATATTACTCAGAGGAGATGAGCCTTGAGGAAGAGACGTGCCATTTCCAGGCCCAGGGAAATGTGCTCATCTGTGGGGACACAAATGCGCGCACAGGAAGACTACCTGATCTAACGAGCACACAAGGGGACAGCTTTATTACAGGCCATACTGTTTCTAACTGTCTTAATCTCCCCCGTAGAAACAACAGTGACAGCACCGTCAACAACAACGGAAGGGATCTGTTGCAGCTCTGTAGAAGCCTGGGGTCTGGTATTTGGGGAGATTCACCTACTGCTCACCTCTTGGCCACAGTACAGTAGACTATATGATCACAGACATTGACCCTTTCTCTCTCAGCTCATTCACTGTCAAGCCACTAACACCTCTGTCTGATCACAGACAAATTACGTTGTTCCTCAAAAGAGACATGGAAACAACCACACATTCACAGCCCAGTAAGCTGTACAACATCAGAAATTCATACAGATGGGCCCAAAACAGCACAGAAGTATACCAGAAAGCAACCTGGAACCAAAATATCCAAACACTCTTAGATAACTTTCTGGAGACCACATTCACTCACAGTAAAGAAGGCATCAATCTAGCAGTACAAAACATCAACTATATATTCAGGCAAAAGGCAAAAGAAGCACAATTGAAATTGATAAAAAACAAAACAAAACAGATCATAGATGACAACTGGTTTGATGCAGATTGTAGAATTATAAGGAAAACACTTAGAACACTATCCAACCAAAAGCACAGAGACCCAAATAATGGTGAATTATGCCTTCATTACTGTGAGACTTTAAAACTCTATAAACGTACACTCAGAACCAAAAAATCACAGTACAACAGCAAGCAGCTGACACTAATTGAGGAGTCCATAAACACACACAACTTCTGGCAAAATTGTAAAAAACTAAAAAAATCTAAACAAGAGGAATTAGCGATACAAAATGGTGACATATGGACAACCCATTTTAAAACACTCAACAACACCGTTCAAATTGACACAAACGCAGAACAATGCCAAATTCATGAGAAGTTGAATGGATTAGAAAAAGCTATAAAGGACAATCAAAATCCACTGGACTCCCCAATTACTGACCAGGAGCTCTATAAAAAACTTCAGGCTCTCAAATTTAAAAAGGCATGTGGACCTGATGGCATACTAAATGAGATGCTCAAACTCACTAGTGCAAAATTTCAATTGGCTATATTAAAACAGTTTAATTGATCCTGAGTGTAGGTTATTTCCCTGACATCTGGAATCAAGGACTCATAACCCCAATCTTTAAGAACGGAGACAAATTTGACCCTAACAATTACAGAGGCATTTGTGTGAACAGTAACCTGGAGAAGGTTTTCTGTAGTATTATCAACGTAAGAGTTCTAAACTTCCTTAATAAGCACAATGTCTTGAGTAAAAGACACATTGGATTTATACCTGATCATATTTACACCCTACACACCCTGATAGATAAACACGTCCACCAAAATAATACCAAAATATACACTTGCTTTATCGACTTCCAAAAAGCATTTGATTCTATTTGGCATACAGGACTGTTCTACAAAGTTATTGAAAGTGGTGTAGGGGGTAGGGGCAGGGCCTTCGCCAGGGTTGCAATCTGAGCCCTGCACTCTTCAATATTTACATTAACGAATTGGCCACTATTCTAGAAAAATCCTCAGCCCCTGGTGTTAGTCTCCACAATTCAGAAGTTAAATGCCTACTCTTCGCAGATGACCTATGCCTGCTGTCACCCACAGCACATGGCCTAAAGCAGAGCCTGGACCTGCTAGAGTAGTACTGCCAGACCTGGGCCCTGGCAGTAGACCCCAAAAATACTAAAATAATGATTTTCCAGAGAAGATCCAGATCTCAGGGAATTAGACCAAAGTTCTCAATTGGTACAAAATATATAGAGTACTGTACACACTACAATTACTTTGGTTTAAAAATAAGCTCAACTGGACACCTTAATGAGGCAGTGAATGAACTGAGAGAGAAAGCACGCAGGGCATTCTACGCCATTAAAAAGCTCATTCAAATTGAAATACCTATTAAAATGTGGCTAAAACTAATTGAATATTTTATTGAACCAATTGCACTTTAGCGAGGTGTGGGGTCCACTTGCAAAACAAGATTTCATCAAATGGGACACCCCATTGAAACCCTGCATGCAGAGTTCTGTAAGATTATCCTACATTTCCAGAGGAAAACTACAAACAATGCATGCAGGGCAGAATTAGGCCAATATCCACTAATAATACAAAGTTAAAAAAAGAGCAATTCAGTTTTGGAAACATCTAAAATACAGTGGCCCCCTCTCATATCATTACCAAGCCCTGCAATGCCAAGAGCTGAGCAAAGAAAAGAGTCCCCTCATCCAGCTGGTCCTGGGGCTGAGCTCACAAACCTGTTCTACTAACACACTGAAGCCTCAGGACCAGAACTTCCAATCAATCAGGATAAACCAAATTACAACACAGTCAAAACAAAACGACATTGCTTATTGGGAAACACAAGCACAAACACAAAGCAAACGCAGTGCTATCTGGCCCTAAATCGACAGTACACCGTGGCCAAATATTTGACCATGGTTACTGATCAAAACCTTAGAAAAACCTTGACAAAGTACAGGCTCAGTGAGCACAGCCTTGCCATTGAGAAGGGTAGACACAGGAAAACCTGGCTCCCTGTAGAGGAAAGGCTGTGCAACCACTGCACAACAGCAGAACCTGAGACGGAGCTGCATTTCCTGACAAAATGTCAAAAATATAAAACAATTAGAGAGTGTCATTTGCCCACATTTGAAACCCTTATTCAAGGTTTCAAAGACCTCTCTGATGAGGATAGGCTACCCGTCCTGTTGGGGGAGGACGCAGAGAGCTGTGGGTTGGCAGCGCACTACATTGCTGCCTGCCATAAGTTGAGGGACAGTGTCTGACAAACCAATCAACCTGCACATGTCCTCTACTGTATGCTTATTGTTATTGTTGAATGTATGGTTATTTTGACCCTTGGTTATTGTTGTTACTGTTTTCACGTTGACAATTTTGATTCTCATTTTATTTATTTTTATATTGTACATATCCAAAATAAGCTTTGGCAATATGTACATTGTTACGTCATGCCAATAAAGCGAATTAGAGAGAGAGAGAGAGAGAGAGAGAGAGAGAGAGAGAGAGAGAGAGAGAGAGAGAGAGAGAGAGAGAGAGAGAGAGAGAGAGAGAGAGAGAGAGAGAGAGAGAGAGAGAGAGAGAGAGAGAGAGAGAGAGAGAGAGAGAGAGAGAGAGAGAGAGAGAGAGAGAGAGAGAGAGAGACTGTGTTACATACATACTTAATCCACATCACCCAACAACCTCCCTGATCCGGCCCTCGGCTCCCAGCCCGATGAAGAGTGGTTCTTACCCCCTGCTGTGCCACACACAACCCTCACACACACACACACACACACACACACACACACACACACACACACACACACACACACACACACACACACACACACACACACACACACACACGCTGTCTCATTATCCTTACTTCCTCTTCACACGTACAACACGCACACACCTGCCTCTCCTCACTTCCTCTAAACAACATAGACTTCACCCGCTTCCACCCTTTGCTCTCCCTGGCATAACACACCTCACCTGTCCTGTCCTGCAACTCTCCCTACATCCCCAAGACACGCTGGACCTCATTCTGAGAAGTTCACAAGTGTTCTGTCTGTCTGTGCTATAATGTCAGATTTAGCAACGAGACAAGCTTGGGTGAGGGCACTGAAATGGCTCCAAAAGGAAGGCTTACTATCTGATTGTGACAGACATTGAAAAGATATCAGTGGATGTCAAAAAAACACACACAAAAAAACATAGAATCTACAATTGACATGGATGTCATTTTTTTTTGATGTAACTAATGTCTTCTTCAATTTGAGTGAGTATGATATAATTTGTGTATTTTGTTTTGAAGGGTTTTCCAACAGGTCCTTGACCGTCTGTCTGACTGCCGGGTGGTTTTCCTGTTTTGCCACAAGAGGGTGTAGCTTGGTCCTTGCCTTTCAGTCAAACCACACAGAGTGGACAGAGCTTGTCTTCTGTTCTCACTAACACCCACACACTGTCGATCACGCACTCATGTTTAGACCCCTGGTGTTATGCATAAATGTATAGACAAGGACATACTTCTCCATGTAATAGCCTACTCACTGGGCCATTAAATACGGAAACTCCCGCAGGAACTGTATTCCCATGAGATTGTCTCAATTCAAATAAAACACTCTTTTGCAGCAGTGTATATTTATTTAAGAAACTCTTGAATATGATACAGATACTATAGATTTAGGCAGAGCAATGCATTTCATGTATATTATTGCACATTATAATGATATGATATCATACATTGCACACACTATTGCATTTCTATTGTTGTCCTGTCCATACGACAACCAAGTTTAGCATAATAATACAAGTATTAATAATAATACCTTCATATTATTACTATTGTTATTATTCATGACACACTGAACGCACACCACAAATAGCCTGCTATTTTCTTTATTTCATGATTTCACGTCGTGCTACTCAATTACAATAATGACACTAATATTTATTTGAGCTGTCAGATATGTGGGAGAGTGTCTGGGGGGGGGGGGGGGGGGGGGGGGTTGGTCGCTGATGGAACGGCGTGTGTGTTCATGTTGCCTCATTTCCTGAGTCTGCCCAAAGACAGGGAGATACGGGGACACAGAGCCAGTGAGAGAGCGCCCTAGGGAAAGAGAGGGAGAGAGACAGACACGGAGGGGGAGGCTGGTTCCTGATACCAAGACAAGGAAAAGCAAGGGAGGAACAGAGAGAGAAAAAAGGGCTGGCGGAGACCGGGAGAGAGGGGGAGAAAACAGGGGAAGAACATTTAGAGACACCAAAGGCGTAGGGGAGGAAAGAATAGAATACTGTGTTCTTCTGAACACCCCCCCCTTTTTCTTTCTCTCTTTCGCGCAGTCACACCAGATTGGACTCCGAAGAATCTACACCGCGTCTACCCCAGACCCCATGGGTTAACAGGTAGGCTATGTCTGCCGTGCTCTTTCATTGTATTTCCTTCATCACCCCTTCCGTTTCAATTCAATATTGTCAATAATGTTGGTTTCATACGGTGATGCTCTCAAAAGGTTTATGTGTCTCCTTTTACAACAATTTAAGGTGATTACTAGTTTTTTTGCTGTGACGGTGAGCGTTGCTGCGCGCCCATCATATCCATTGAACAATGTAACTCTTCTTAATGAATGTCACAAGTTGAAGCGGTGTATCGTGACTTTACCTTTAACGGGTGGTTTTCGGTGTGTCTGTATCATGTCACGGTATCATGTCATAAGTGTGTTTTGACAGCTCCTCTGCGCGATACATTAGAGCGACATGCTGGAAGTCCAGTCCGCCTACCTTTTTTTGTGTGTTGCCGAGATACGTGACACGCCAGATGTCTACTTACGTGAATGTGTCATGTTGTATTCATTATGAGATGCTGTCATTTGCTAATGTACAGTAGAATAATTGTACACGTGCATTTGGGTAGGGATTGGGGAAACGACATAGGCTAAAGGCACATTTATTTCATATTGCAGAATTAAACGCTCTATGGAATATGGCTATTCCTTTTCACTGTAATAAAACCCTCGGTCACCGAATGTATCCATAAACCCTGAATATTGAGGTAACTGTCAAAGTTTTGACCTCAATATTAGGCTTTAGGGATTGTCACCCCACTGGGCAAAAACAGGTTGAATCAACGTGGTTTCCACGTCATTTGAGCCAAAACATCCAATGTTTTGATGTTGAATCAACGTGGGAAAACTGATTGGATTTGCAAAAAGAATTTCATATATTTTGTCACTTAACTTTGAACCCAAATCCAAAAACACAGTGACATTTTTTTATTGATTTCAAGTAGAATTCACATTAGTTGACAACTCAACCAAATGTAAATCAAAACTAGGCATTGAACTGACTGGACGCAGATCGCTGTCACTGATCGTGATGCCCTGGTTGTAGGATCCGTTCATTGAGGTCAGTCGGGGGTATTTAAAATGTAATGCCAGCAGCTTGGCAGGCAAGGGCTTAACCCCTCCTTCTCCCACTACTCCTCCCCTTGGTTAACCCCCCGAAAGGGGTTTTCTCCAGCTGGAAATTTCTGCTGTGTCAACACCCAACCCTAAAGTACCAGACGAGAGAGGGGGATTTCAGGTTTCACACTCAACGTTTTTTGGGGAACCTTGTAGTGCTATGCGATATTCATCTGATCCGTCCGCAGGCGCTTCTTGAGTTGAGTGGATGTGTGGCGTCAAGTGTTTGCCTTTGATGCTGAAAGAAACTGAAATGCCAAGCCAAACTGCTGATATACTTTGCCTGTCTCTCTTTCCCTGTTATCGTGTATGTCTCCCTCTCTGTCTGCCCCCTCAAAGTGGTTAGTTCCTTCTTCCTCCATTTTCTACTGTGCTCAGAAAATGAAAGGGGAACAAGCCCACTTTATTCATACGCTGACAAGAACACAATGGTCGCGTTCCCCCGCTCAGTGGCCGTCTACACTAGGAAGCGGCATCGCTCGGTGAAACGTCAGAAGCCACTCACTTTCAACGGAAGGAAAGCGAGAGAAGCTGAGGCGGCTGGGGTCCGTTGAGTGACGCGGGCATGGGCAAGGGAGATAAAAAAAAAAGGGCGGGGCTAAAGTTGGGGAAAGCTGAGTTTTTTTCAAATCCTCTGCGATATCTCGATATGAGTGACCAATCGAAGCTCACCATAGCTTCCAGTGACGTGCGGTCAGGGTTGAAAGGATAGGCCGTGCTTACCCGGTGTTAATCTAATAAACTGAAAAGCCAAATAAAAAAATGACATTATGTAAACGATTGTCATTCTTTTTTTGTATCCAATTTTTTTCTTCTTCAATTATTCTGTTGTTTTTTTTATGCTCAAAAGCGAAATATTTGCTAAAGCTGCCAGGAAAGGCGCCAACGTATATTCATGCCTTCCTTTCCATCCATTCAAATCCATTCAAATTGTTTCCTGACTCCAGTCACTGTTAATGGACAGGGTCAGCATCAGCCTTGCTGTTTTGCCTAGCTGACATTTGTTGCTTTGAGCCGATTGCATATTGTGCGCATGCTTATTCCCTTAACATATTGTGTGGGTAAGCCTGGGGTAAGCTCTGCACATTTTGGCCGTGTTTACATAACACACCCAAACGCTGAACTAAGCTAGCTAGCCAAAACAACCCGACAAACTATTTCCCAAGTTGAATTTCCAAGGAACACTAAGTATAATTCAGAGAGGGAGACCAACACCTGCGCTTCCTGACCTTCCTCGGAGGAAAGGACGGAAAATTGAATGCACCACACTCGGCCCAGACAGACACAGCAACCCGGAGCAGACAGTCGATCAGCGATGAGAGGAGAGAATTGTTTTACAACCTTTTTTGGTCAATATCGGTGTTCAAAATGAAAGCTAGATTTGACTGTTTTGTCCTCCTTGGCCCCACTTGGCTGTCACCGAGAGGTTCACCCTGATGGACAGACGAATGGGCTGTATTTTCCTTTTTTTTGCAGATTAGGCTACTGCTATGCTTACATCGTTTGATGCAGGAATGTCAAGGAGTTCCAGCTCTGAAAGTAGCTTGAACGGTCTAAAAACCTAAGGTAGCCAGGGGACGAATAAAGAGAGAACAAACCATATCAATGGAAAAAATATAACTGTGAATGGTAGATTGGTCTATGGCTGAGCTGTGTTGAGCAGCGTGTCAATTTGCTGGATAATGTGAGATATGACGCCATCGGAGGCTATTTGTTGTGCATCTTGGCTACATTGGGATTTACATTTGGTCGGCATTGTTTGTCCATTTCAGTTAAGAGCCTATGACACTCGAGTTGTTGGAGCTATCTGTTGTTGTGGTGAACTTTGGCTTCACCAAGGTTTATTCGCAAGTGAATCTGGCTTTAGTAAAAGCCCGTACCTACCCACCCGACGACCTCACTGCACGCAACTGCCTAAATCGTCTGTCTGATCGAATCGATCGATGTCCGACAAGTGTCTGCTATTACGTTGTTCCCTAACTGGCCTACCACCTATTGTGTTTAGATCGGTTAACTCCCTGTCGGTTGCCTTAAACATTTAACCGCAAAATCACGCTGTTATTTGGTCTCCCCCTTAAATTTCTCCTCCTTGACTGAAACATTACCTACACATGCACCACAGTAAACTAGGGCACACCTGTTAGTATATTATTATATATTACTAATATATTTTATAGGACTAATAACTTTCATTGAAAAGCTAAGCCATTATAAATGCTATTCATTTAAAGTTGTATGGCTTCCGAGCGGCGCAGCGGTCTAAGGCACAGCATCTCAGTGCAAGAGGCGTCACTACAGTCCCTGGTTTGAGTCCAGGCTGCATCACATCTGGCTGTGATTGAGAGTGCCGTAGGGTGGCGCACAATTCATCTGGGTTTGGCCCGGGGTAGGCTGTCATTGTGAAATAAGAATTTGTTCTTAATTGACTTGCCTGGATAAATAAAAAAAGGAAGAAAGATTAACCATACAACCTGTATGTTGCTTTTCATGACGTTTATTATATACTAAAGCTTATATACTATAGCTAAATGAACCATTAATACCATTCAACCTTTTTGGTCACATATATAGAGGTAAATTTAAAAAGAATCCCAGGTAAGTTGACTGAGAACACGTTCTCATTTGCAGCAACAACCTGGGGAATAGTTACAGGGGAATGAATGAGCCAATTGTAAACTGGGGATTCTTAGGTGACCGTGATGGTTTGAGGGCCAGATTGGGAATTTTGCAAGGACACCAGGGTTAACACCCCTACTCTTACGATAATTGCCATGGGATCTTTAATGACCTCGGAGAGTCAGGACACCCGTTTTAACGTCCCATCCGAAAGATGGCACCCTACACAGGGCAACGTCCCCAATCACTGCCCTGGGGGATTAGGACATTTTTTAGACCAGAGGAAAGAGTGCCTGCTACTGTCCCTCCAACACCACCTGGTCTCCCATCCAGGGACTGACCAGGACCAACCCTGCTTAGCTTTATAAGCAAGCTAGCAGTGGGATGCAGGGTGGTATGCTGCTGGCTTAATATAGTGTCCTATTGAAAATCCCAAACGAAACACTTGTGTCACACAAGGCTTACTGTAAGTAGAAAAAAAGCTTGTCATTTCTATATCTATGAAAGGAGGAAAACTAGTAAATGAGTTGAAACGATTGGGGCAGGTGCCATTATTAGCCAATTGAACGGGGTAAAATGGAGAGATGGTCAGAGAGAGGAGAGGCGCACAACGCCAGGATAGAATTCACAAATACAATTATATTTATTTGGGGGAACCCTTTGGAACCCTTTGGAACCCTGGAGGTGTCTTAATGTAGGAGATGTCAAGTACGGGGGTCAGTACTGAACCCTCGCTAACGGTGACGTCTTCACCTGGGTCGTTATCACCAAGGTGTAAGCTAAAAAAGTGTGCACTACAGGAATGAGTAGCCTGTGTTGAGCAAATAAAGGGGGGGGGGGGGGTGCTCAAAGGCTTTACACTTGTACAGTACACTTGTCAGTTGTGTGTGCTTGCGTACGTGTGTGCTTGCGTGAGTGTGTTGAAGCCATAGGGGAGGAGACAAGTGTTAAATAGACAGGTTGTTAATCTGAGCATTCGCACGGAGAGGAGAATTTTGGTGGAGGAGGTTGCTGGTGGTTAGAGAGGGGGGAGGGTAGAGAGAGGAGAGGCGAGGCGGACTGAGAGAGAGAGGGGGAGAGGGTAGAGAGAGAAGAGAGGGGAGGCGGACTGAGAGAGGGAGAGGGGGAGAGGGTAGAGAGAGAGGAGAGGGGAGGCGGACTGAGAGAGAGAGGGGGAGAGGGTAGAGAGAGAGGAGTGCGAGGCGGACTGAGAGAGAAAGGGGGAGAGGGTAGAGAGAGAGGAGAGGGGAGGCGGACTGAGAGAGAGAGGGGGAGGGTAGAGAGAGAAGAGAGGGGAGGCGAACTGAGAGAGAGAGAGGGGGAGAGGGTAGAGAGAGAGGAGAGGCGAGGCGGACTGAGAGAGAGAGGGGGGGAGAGGGTAGAGAGAGAGGGTAGAGAGAGAGGAGAGGGGAGGCGGACTGAGAGAGAGAGGGTAGAGAGAGAGGGGGAGAGATTGAAGGGGGAGCGAGAGAGAAGAGAGGGGAGGCGGACTGAGAGAGAGAGAGGGGGGGAGGCAGAGGCAGAGGCAGAGGGAGAGAAAAAAATAGATAAGTGTGCAAAGCTATACTGAGGGGGAAGTGGGGTTGTAGGCTGACACGACACAGCACTGCTTAGTGTATGTGCATGTGTGCACGCGTGTGTGTGTGTGTGTGTGTGTGTGTGTGTGTGTGTGTGTGTGTGTGTGTGTGTGTGTGTGTGTGTGTGTGTGTGTGTGTGTGTGTGTGTGTGTGTGTGTGTGTGTGCGTGCGTGCAGTGTGTGTGTGTGCAGTGTGTGCGTGCAGTGTGTGCGTGCAGTGTGTGTGTGTGTGTGTGCGTGCGTGCGTGCGTGCAGTGTGTGGGGGTGGAGTGCTCTGTTCTCATGGCTGAAGGTTTTAGTCCCAGGCTGTAGGCTGAACTGTGTGGTAACAGGTTAGAAGGCTTTAGCTGCTAAAACACAGGGGACCTACTGTACGCTGCCCCCTCATACACAGTGTTGCGTGTGTGTGTCTGTGTGTGCGTGTGCGTGTGTGTGTGTGTGAGAGTGTGAGTGAGTGTGTGTGTGTGTGTGTGCGTGTGCGTGTGTGTGAGAGTGTGAGTGCGTGTGTGTGTGTGTGTGTGTGAGAGTGTGAGTGTGGGTGTGTGTCTGTGTGGTTGAGTCTCTGTGTGTGTGAGTTTGTTGGCTAGGTGCTGACGTATCCCCCTCTCCGTGCAGCTTTGTGTTAAACTACTACAGCAAGGCAATGAAAAGAAATACATTCTCATGCTCCATCTATTGCTTTGTGTCTCTCTCTCTCTCACGGAGCACACTAATGGGAACACCTGTTTGGTTAACACACTTCAAAATGAGTTGTTTACACTAGCTAGCATGCTGTATACTCGTCATATCTCTGAGGGATTCGGGCAACTCTCTCTCTTTCTTTCTGGTAATATTAGCGCTCCTATGTTTGATTGGTGTGATGGCTGTTAGCCTCTTTCTAACCTACCGACCTCATACATCATGTTCACACCAAATAGGTTAAGTCTGCTTTGGTGCGTTGTGCATACAGCTCAATACATGTGCTCCTAATTCCCCCAGGTATGTGTGTGGTTGTGAGAGGGGGCCAGGTATGTGTGTGGTTGTGAGAGGGGGCCAGGGCTGTGTGTGGTTGTGAGAGGGGGCCAGGTATATGTGTGGTTGTGAGAGGGGGCCAGGTATGTGTGTGGTTGTGAGAGGGGGCCAGGGCTGTGTGTGGTTGTGAGAGGGGGCCAGGGCTGTGTGTGGTTGTGAGAGGGGGCCAGGTATATGTGTGGTTGTGAGAGGGGGCCAGGTATGTGTGTGGTTGTGAGAGGGGGCCAGGGCTGTGTGTGGTTGTGAGAGGGGGCCAGGTATGTGTGTGGTTGTGAGAGGGGGGCAGGTATATGTGTGGTTGTGAGAGGGGGTCAGGTATATGTGTGGTTGTGAGAGGGGGCCAGGTATATGTGTGTGACAGCTGTAGTCCCTAGCCCATTTTGACATGCTCATTCCCCCAGCTTAATGACTTGTCAGGTGGGTTCAGGCCCTTTCCTCATGCCCCCCATCTCTGCTCTGATTTACCTGGCTGTTCAGGTGGTCAGATGCACTTTAATATTTGTGTCTCTCTGTGTGTGTAGACCAGGTGGACAAAAAAATGCAAATGAAAGTGTTCAGCTGTGTGTGGATGTGTGGATGTGTGCATGTGTGTCACGTTCCTGACCTATTTATGTTAGTTTGTTATGTGTGTTAGTTGGTCAGGACGTGAGGTTGGGTGGGCATTCTATGTTTTCTGTTTCTGTGTTGGTTTTGGGTTGCCTGGTATGGCTCTTAATTAGAGGCAGGTGTTTGGCATCCCTCTAATTAAGAGTCATATTTAGGTAGGCGTTGTCACAGTGTTCGTTGTGGGTGATTGTCTTCCGTGTCTGTGTAATTGTTTGCACCATACGGGACTGTTACGGTTTGTTCGGTTTGTGTAGTCTAATTGTCCTATTCGTGCGTTCTTCTTGTTTTTATGTAAGTTCGTCGTATAGGTCTGTCTACACCGTTTTGTTGTTTTGTTAGTTTATACAAGTTCGTGTCTATGTTAAACGTTCGTAGCCTGTGTGTGCACATCGTTTATTTAGCTTCACGATCGTTTTCTTGTTTTGTTAAATAAATATGTGTTCAAACTTCGCTGCGCCTTGGTTCCCTCAATACTCCTCCTCTTCCGAAGATGAAGAGGAGGAGGACCGCCGTTACAATGTGTGTGTGGGAATTTACACCAATCATAACTTTAACCATAACGAAGTCCAAGAAGTCAGTGTTTTAGGTAAGTAGTAAATACTGTTAAAATGCAAAGCACCCCTGACACACACACACACACACACACACACTCTAGTTCTGGATCCCATCTTGCTGCCAGAAATGAAGAGCAGGATGTTAGTGGACAAGATAATGGGAGACAACAGAGCATAATCATCCAATCAGCTTCCTCTATTCCCCCCAAGCTGGGCACGAGTGTTTTAGACTGGGCATCTGCTGTCAAATAACATGCACAGTATATCGTTCATTAATTCGTTTAGAATATTTTTTATCAAATTATTTGTCACAAATTCCGTTACAGACTAGGCTTGGGCAGTACACCGTAAACTGTGGTATTTAGACATACCGACGGTAGGATTGTCAATAAGATAGCGCCCCTTGTGTGTACATCTGGTAGTACCGTATACCCCGATATGGTACAGAAACGGTATGACGGGCTGAACATGTGCATACTACCCCACAGACCAACATCTAGATCACAGATGTAGCATGTAGAATAACAATTATTTTAAGGATAACATTTCTTTGGTGAATGTATATACAGTACAATACAGTCGCAACACATGTATGTCTATTGTATGTTGTATTTTCTATGTTGGTACAGTCACTGTAATGTGTCATTTTGTTGCTTGTTGTAATTCACCCTGTCTGGAGCAGTATGTGAGCCTGATGATGAGAAACTGAGGGCCTGTGAGCAAATACGTCCCTAGAAACCGTCAGTTAGCAATTAGGGTCTGGCAGGAGAGGTATTTCCATATCAAAGCTCAGGTATGAGAAGAGAGAGAGAGAGAGAGAGAGAGAGAGAGAGAGGTCTACTCCACAAGCGTTCAACCCATCCGTATTCTGTCATTTTTTTTCCCGTTTCGGCCCAGTTTAGTCCGTCTGTGTTGGTGCTGTCTGTCTCAATCAAAACTCATCCATAGAAAAACACTCAAAGGGAGGATGGAGTCGAACAAAACGAGCACGTCTCCTCTCTCCTTTTGCAATACCACACAAACCTTGGCCTCAACTCCTCCTATTCCACAATACCATCCACACAGTATCTGGCGAGAGAAGAATACAGCCAGAATTATTCCTCTAATACAGTGCAGGCCTACGCTCTGCTTCTTTGTCAAATAACCTTGGAGGAGGCTGTTATGAAACGACATTTTCATCTCGCCGGAACACACATCGGCAAACAGTGAGACGACCCGTTCGCTATTCCCTGTTCCACCTCCTGTGTGCCACATTCCCAATTCCACTCCCTTTATCATATAAATCCTGCTTCTCTGTAACCTTCGAGCCTAACTTCTTCAGATTGTCAACGCCAGTTGAGCCTCCGACCCTCGCGGTGCACTCGACGAAGCGGGCGTGGAGCAGCGTGGCGTCGGTAATAGGACGCGGCCGTCCTTTTGTTGCGTTTTCGAAT
Organism: Salvelinus fontinalis; assembly: GCF_029448725.1. Lineage (NCBI taxonomy): Eukaryota > Metazoa > Chordata > Actinopteri > Salmoniformes > Salmonidae > Salvelinus > Salvelinus fontinalis. The sequence goes on from NC_074690.1 coordinate 42,713,925, forward strand.
GGGTTTTGTGTTTCATAGTGTCCTGCGTTAGGAGGCCATGGAGAGGTGTGTTCGGCAGCGGTAGAGTTCAGGGGAAAGTGCTAAAGTGCTGTTAACAAGGCCTGTTTAGCATTCTCTACCTGCTGCTCAACACACCGTGTTCCACTCAGCACCCATTATCATGTGCCGTATACAGAGACACTTTTTTAATTGGCCTGATTTGATTTATGCCAGATCAACTTGGATTTGTAAATTAGTGGTGCATTTAAAAGTGCCATCAGGATATGAAATATTCATGGGTGGATAGATGGATTGCGCGGTGGGGTGGTATTAGTGAAATATTAGTTAGATGGACACGCTACTCAGTGGGAAGCAGATTGAAACAACATTGGTGTATTAGATAGTTATTCATATTTTAGGGATTTGGGTGTTCAGTGACAAGCTAAGACTGCCCGCCCAAGCGACCTTTGCACCTCTCCACCTCCTCTCTGCATCTCCTCCTCTTCCACCTCACCCTCTCCACTTCTTCCTGTCCTCCTCCTTTATACTTCCCCCTGTTCAGTCCTCCTCCGCATCCCCTGCAGCCCCACCTCTTCAGTTTCCACTCCTCTCCTCTCCTCCATCCCTCCCCCTATCTCTTCCCCTCTCCTCTTCTCCTCCACCTCCTCCATTACTGTAAGTGGGCCAGGTGCCTCCTGTGGCTTCCCCTACTCCCTTTTTCATTTTTACCCTTCCCTCGCTCCCTTTCCGATTTGTACCGCCATTGAAAGAGAGCCGGCACTATACTCCCCTCTCAGCCCAGTCCGTTGGATACAGTCATACAACCCTTCTGTCAAAAAGCCAAACATCTCCCTCACCTGCCTTGAGACATGGCATTTTAGACAAGATGGAAAGAAATCTGAAAGAAATAAATTTCTTAACATGCCTCATCTACATTACCCCCCCCACCATCTCTCACTTGGGAACGGATCCAGGTGCCGCCCGCGCACCTATAACAGAAGTGAGTAGTGTCCATATCCTCTTTCTGGTGGTGACCCCTGGGCTTCTACCCAGTTCTGCTCAGCAGCACACATACGGAAGTCTCATTGTTTGTGACGAGGGTTATGTTCTGCTGGAGCTGTATGAATGAAGTGGGTGATTGAGCGATGCTCACTCAGTCCTATTCTCCTCCATTGATTCGGTTCGCGATCGGTTCACCACCTTTTGTTATCGTTCTGCCTAATCTTTTTTCACTTCCCCTGTTGTGCTGTTTTTTTCTTTCTCTCTCACACCTTCTCCCATCCCTCTATCCCCTCAACCTCAGCCTCTGTGCATGGTGGTGTCGGTGGGGGGTGTGGGCTGGCTTGGCTAGCTGGTTGGCGTGTTGGACACACGCCTGATCCCGCTGCCACTGCTTCACAATGTGGGAATGTAGGACTTTTAAAAGTAGGTTTCCCAGGTGGATGTTGTCCTTAGCGACGGGCAGCTCATGATCACAGGATCTGCACACTAGGTATTTTGTCTGAGTGAATGGCACATCTGAACGCAACTCTCTCTCTTGATTACTCTCCTTCTCTCTCTTTATCTCTTTATCTCTCTCTCTCTTTATCTCTCTCTCTGTTTATCTCTCTCTCTCTCTCTTTATCTCTCTCTTTATCTCTCGTTCTCTCTTCATCTCTCTCTCTCTTTATCTCTTTATCTCTTTATCTCTCTTTATCTCTCTTTATCTCTTTATCTCTCTCTCTCTCTTTATCTCTCTCTCTATTTCTCTCTCTCTTTATCTCTCTCTCTCTCTCTCTCTTTATCTCTCTCTCTGTCTCCTGAACCTACACAAAAAAAAGAGTTATGCGGCTGTCCCCATAGGAGAACCATTTTTTGGTTTCAGCTAGAACTCTTTTGGGTTCCATGTAGAACATTAAGTGGAAAGGGAACTACCTGGAACCCAAAGGGGTTCTTCAAAGGGTTATCCTATGGGAATACCCGAAGAGCCCTTTTTGGTTCTAGATAGCACCTTTTTTTCTAAGAGTGTAAGTATAGCTCTGCTGTTCTTTCCATCACGCTGTGGACATTGGTTCCAAATGCTGTTAGCTATGGCACCCGTTCACGTCAGTCAGTGGGTAACAATCAGACGTCAAAGTGTTCAGTAAACACACGCTGAGAGGAAAGATGGAAAGAGAGGAGAGAAGAGGAAAAGGAGAGATGACAGGAGAGGAGAGTAGAGACAGGTGAGGTGGTTGTCTGTTAGATACTCTAAGTTCAATCACATTGGACATGCTGGCCCCTGGCCACAAAACCCTCTGTGCCGTCTGAAACAAAAACATACATATTCTAATATTTTTCAACTCTCAAATGTATTAAAAAAAGAGCAAAACTTTATTGAACTATTCTCTTTTTAGGTTTTACAATAACACACAATATTGAAGATATGTAAACTTGGTGCTTAGTAGAATAGATTTGGATTAATTTGATGACGATGAAAGGATTTGAAAAGGATTAATGCACAATTACCATATGTTAATTGTTGCAATGTAATGTGACACATGATACACTAATATATGGGTGAATTATACTCAGTATTCTATGCTTCAAGCCGTAGAGTTCCATAGAAAAACTCTGGAGTCTCAATGTGTTCTAGTCGAGCAGTCAACTCTAGCTTTGCACGGAGGTTCTTCTGAATAAGAAACCAATTGAAGATGGCAATCGATCGCCGTGGTAACACTGTGTAAAGTGTCTCAGCAATTAATCTCTCGCTCCCTTACTTTCTCTCTCACTCTCTCACTTGTACTCCCTTCTTCCCTTCTCACTCCTTCTGTCACGGCATTCAGAAGAAGAAGGTGAGGACCAAGGTGCAGCGTGATACGTGTTCATATTATTTATTCGAAACTGAACACTAAATACAAAATAACAAAAGGAATAACCGAAACAGTTCTGACAGGTGATACAAACACTAAACAGAAAATAACCACCCACAACTAACAGTGGGAAAACAGGCTACCTAAGTTGCCTCAATCAGAGACAACGATAGACAGCTGCCTCTGATTGGGAACCATACCAGGCCAAAACATAGAAACATAAAACCTAGACATACAAACATAGAATGCCCACCCACATCACACCCTGACCAAACAAAAAATAGAAACATACAAAGCAATCTACGGTCAGGGCGTGACACCTTCTTTCCATCTCTCTTGTTGTCATTGTCTCCCCTCCGTACCCCTCTCTCCCTCTGTCTCTCTCTCATTCTCCTTCTTTCCATCTCTCTTGTCATTGTCTCCCCTCCTTACCCCTCTCTCCCCCTGTCTCTCTCATTCTCCTTCTTTCTATCTCTTGTTGTCATTCTCCCCCTCCTTACCCCTCTCTCCCCCTGTCTCTCTCTCATTTTTCTTCTTTCTATCTCTCTTTTGATTCCAAAGTGTGTGAGACTCTATATTTAGCTGCGCCTCTTTTCTAGATTCTTCTTTATCTTCTCTTTGTTTCTATCTCTCAAAGAGGTGCAGAAAATATTGGCTACTTAGATCAGTGGTGTGTCTGCTGTTTGATCAGGTTAATAAACCAGGACTCTGTCACAACTAGTGATGCACCGGTATTACATTTTTGGCCAATACCAATATCCAATATTTTCCTTGCCCCCAAAAAACGATACCGATAACCGATATTAAACATTTTAGCAGCCTTTTAAGCATTCTAGTACAGTTAAATAGTTAACACACACACATGGACGCAGCGGTCTAAGGCACTGCATCTCAGTGCAAGAGGTGTCACTACAGTCCCTGGTTCGAATCCAGGCTGTATCACATCCAGCTGTGATTGGGAACCCGTAGCGCGGCGCACAATTGGCCCAGCGTCGTCCGGGCCGTCATTGTAAATAAGAATTTGTTCTTAACTGACTTGCCTAGTTAAATAAAGGTTACTCACACGCACACACCACACTGACCAAAAGGTTATTTTGTTGGCGTTTACGTATGTCCCCATTACCAGTAATCAAACATAATCAAAACCTATTTCTTTCACTTACTTGCTGTGCTGTTTCATTGTTCAGTTGTTTCATTCTCAACCAGGATTTCTATGGAACGCCATTCGGGTCTTTGCATGTCAAAAAAGCTACACGTCAAATAACACCATTTGACGTGTCAAATAACACAACATAATCTGTTTCAGTAGAGTTAGCTAGCTAACTATATAGCTAGGTGTCATCATCTAAAATAACCCTCATTTATAATACAGTTCTTATTTGATGAATTGTGGTCGGACCCATCTATGTGAAGCTAGCCACAATAAGGATTAGCCACAATAGTGGACTTTGCGGTTAGTGTTCAAAATAAAAGTATGGCATGATTCTACTATTTGTATTTATTTGTGTCACTGTCAATGACATACTTTTATTTTGAAGGCAAACCGCAAATTCCACCATTGTGCCTAATCCTTATTGTGGCTAACTTCACAGCACATAACCTGGTCCGGTCGAGCCTCACTAGCCAGCTGAAGCTAGCTGGTTGCTTATAACGTTAGCTTTGGGCAACATGGTTAAGTAGCTGGCTAGTTATTTGTTTTCATGAACTGAAGTTCAATTTCAATAGGCGAACAACAAGTGGCAACCTAGCTAATACTTACTCACAAGGATTCCTAAATCATTGCTAAGAACAATGAAAATGACCGCAGTTTCTACTGGTCATTGTTTTCAGGCTGGTTGTATTGGTGCTAGCTAGGTACCAAGCTTAAGCTATCTACCCCAGAGGTTGCGGTCGAAAAAATTATGCTTTATTACCAGCACGGTATTGTAAACACATCGTTCGTGGCCGGTGTTTGCTTGTTTGTAGACTTTTTTGTACAGCATTGACAGTGCTACTGTATATTTTTTGATACTTAAAGACCCAACCGGCGTTCCATAGTATGTATGTCATGAAGCTAATAGCAGTGACTCTATTACTGTGTAACTCCGGTAGGGCAACATCTGAAAAATAGCGCATTTGGTAGTGTGTACCGGTGCTCAACCAGTCGGCGAAAGCCAACATCACCCGCGACAGAGAACAGTTGATTGTCAAGGGGATGACTTCCATTATCTCGGCTTTAATGGATTTCGCCTTTGAGTTGTCTCGCTGAAATGTTCTTACTCTTTCAAATGACTGCTCGACTTGTTGACTGCTCGATCCACACAACAGACATTGTGGGCTAGGTTAGGGATGCTGTGTTGCAAGTGTAAAGCAACATTTTACGTCATGTACCTACGCTATGTAGGTATGCATGTCAGCTTTGACATCAGTTTTCAATATTGCCGTTAAACTAGACATCGGGCCGATAACGATGTTGGCATTTTTAGCTAATATTGTCCGATTACGATATGTTCACCGATATATCGTGCATCCCTAGTCACAACCATTGAGCGTCATTAGAACACTATCTTTGGACTTTGTCTCAGGCACTTATTGATCTTAATACACAATATATTTGTTCCTTAAGGATCCACCCACATTTTATCTGAAATGGACGGCAGTCATCTGCTGTTAATTGTGGCCCTTTGTGAAGTTTTATATCAAGTTGTCGTGGTATATAAGCTTGTTCAGTACGTTTGTCTGTTGTGCGGGTAATGATGTGAGTTCGTTTGTGCTTGTGTGTGTGTGTTTGTAAATTGGGTTAGTTGGGAGGGCAGAGTGGGTGGGTAATCAGTATTCATATTTGCGGAGGGGGGGGGGGGTCTCTTGTACTTGTTGCGTGAGCTCATTGTTAGCCCCAACCCACTGGATTTGAGAAAGATGCCTCTGTTTGCTATGGGGCCGAGTGACAGTCATGCTAACCACTAACCAACATTTCTCTATCTCACACACACGCAGATACACTCGCCTTGGTGCCAAAGACTGACTGGCCACAGTGACTCACACATGCAATCAGCCTCACGAACACACACACTATGGGACTATATATTTTTTTTTACTTGAGGCTATTGTTAATACACCACATTTTTTGCCTAGCTTATACCTGGTGCTAACATGCATCCTTTGTTCTGATCTTGTCCACATTCTGATTGTGCCCACATTTCCATGTATGCATCGAAAATGTGTCTCTTGTCCATCCAGTGTGTCCGATTCTGACCAGATTTCCTGGTACCTCCCTGTAAGCAAATTTTTTGACAGATATTCTTTCGAAACAACATTTATTTTAAGACGCCTATTGATGTCATACTGTAAGTCGATAGTGCCACCTGTCAATGATTGTAAAAGGCAAGATAAGGATCATTTAAAGGGCTTCACTGTTCAGATCCGTCTACAAACTAAGTTATCCAGACACAATGCGTACCTGACTACCTCTGATCTCAGTCAGATCACAATCAAAAAACAATTGGGCACAATCAGAATGTGGACAAGAAGAGGACAAAGGATGCATGTTAGCACCAGGTATAAACAGGCTTCTGTGACAGTTACTGTACATTGGAAAGGCCCACGGAGAACCAGTTTCAGCCAGGATTTGAAGGGGAAATTTGAAAAACTGTATTTTTTGTTTAGTTCAAGAAAGCTGGTATTTTATGTACATTTGGTACATATTTAATTGTATTGAAATGTAGGTTCATATTATGCAAAAACTATGGAGTTGATAATATATTTTTGAGTATTTTTCTATGTGACCTTCGCGCTCTAAAACCACATAGAATTGATGAGGTAATCCCTGAGACAAGCCTTTTGACATCTGATTGACAGCTCATGGATACAAGTCATCCCACCCCGCCTCTGTTTGTTCAAGTGGCCAATCCCGGCGTTACTCTCCCTAATGTCAACTCTTCTCAAACAATAGAGCCACTGTTTAGTTAACCGTTCCTCCCCTCCCCACCCTTCACCCCCTGTCTCCCCCTTCCTATAACCCTTCCTCCCTGTTCCCAAACCTCCCTCACTCCCTACCTCTCCCCATCCCTTCCTCGTTTTCCGCCCTCTCCCTCCCCTTATTCCTCTATCTTCCTCCCTCCCTCCATCCCTTTATCTGTTCTCCTTCCCCTCCCTCCCCTTCCCCTCCCTCACCTCATCCCTCCATCTGATTCTCCGACAGAGGTAATGAGATGTTTCATTATTTGCATTTCACAGCTTTTAATAGTCTGAGAATTTAGGCTAAGCCCCGGGTCGTCGGTGAGGGAGATACCAGGGGAGCCAAGCCTGGCTGAGGGGCCTGGGAGAGACAGAATAGCCCAGAAACACTAGAAAGAGAGGAAGAATGGGAAAGGGAGAGAGGGAAAGAGAGAGAAGTACAGGAAGAGAGAGACCCTTATTTAATAAGGGGTCACTGACTAAACTTTGAGAGGGACAGATACTATTATAGGGGGGTCACAGAGAAATCCAGGAGGCATAGTGTATACCAGAGGTTCTCGCACTGTGATCAAACAGACCCTGCAGTCATTAAGTGAAAAATGTCCTTCACAGATTCATTTCCCAGTAAAGACAGTATGCAGCATTAGCACATAGCAGCTCTTAGTTAACACTAACAACTAACATATCGTTACAAAATAAGTTTTGTTCATTGGTAATATGGGAGTCCGTATTGGTACAGTGCTGAATACGTCTGTAACCATACAGTAGTTTTATCCACCAGCTAAAGCTAATGTAAGGCGCTGGGTTGTAGGTCTGACACAATGTGCATTAAGCTGTCAACTTTAACGATGAGACTCTGTGTAATTCATAAGGGGATATACAACACATATTACGGGAAGAGGGATATCATATACGCTACATCATGGCAGCCCGGACTGATCTTCTACCCAGAAGGCTAGCTGTTGAGGCTAGCTGTTACCCTGAGTATTTAGGCTAGCTGTCACCCTGATTATTTAGGCTAACTGTCACCCTGAGTATTTAGGCAAGCTGTCACCCTGAGTATTTAGGCTAGCTGTCACCCTGAGTATTTGGGCTAGCTGTCACCCTGAGTATTTAGGCTAGCTGTCAGCCTGAGTATTTAGGCTAGTTGTCACCCTGAGTACTTAGGCTAGCTGTCACCCTGAGTACTTAGGCTAGCTGTCACCCTGAGTATTTAGGCTAGTTGTCACCCTGAGTACTTAGGCTAGCTGTCACACTGAGTACTTAGGCTAGCTGTCACCCTGAGTATTTAAACTAGCTGTCACCCTGAGTATTTAGGCTAGCTGTCACCCTGAGTATTTAGGCTAGCTGTCACCCTGAGTATTTGGGCTAGCTGTCACCCTGAGTATTTAGGCTAGCTGTCACCCTGAGTATTTGGGCTAGCTGTCACCCTGAGTATTTGGGCTAGCTGTCACCCTGAGAATTTGGGCTAGCTGTCACCCTGAGTATTTGGGCTAGCTGTCACACTGAGTATTTGGGCTAGTTGTCACCCTGAGAATTTGGGCTAGCTGTCACCCTGAGTATTTGGGCTAGCTGTCACCCTGAGTGTTTGGGCTAGCTGTCACCCTGAGTATTTGGGCTATCTATAATGATATCCCTGTGGTGTCCATGGTGCAGGCAGGGAACTGGGTAAAGCTGATGTAAGTGGTGGAGTCTAGGCAAGCTGTGTTCCTGGCACTGACAAACACCTGTTTGCTAAGTGTACAAGGTTAATGTACGGCTCACAGTGTCTTTTCTATACTTAGACAGCTACAAGTACAGGTACATACACTATATTTACAGAAGTATGTGGACACCCCTTCAAATTAGTGGATTTAGCTATTTCAGCCACACCCATTGCTGACACGTGCATAAAATTTAGCACACACCCATGTAATCTCCAAAGACAAAAATTGGCAATGGAATGGCCTTACTGACGAGCATCAATGACTTTCAATGTGGAACTGCCAACTTTCCAACAAGTCAGTTCGGCAAATTTCTGCCCTGCCCCAGTCAACTGTAAATGCTGTTATTGTGAAGTGGAAACATCTAGCAGCAACAATGGCTCAGCCGCAAAGTGGTAGGCCCCTCAAGCTCACAGAACGGGATGAAGCGTGTAGCGCGTAAAAATTGTCTGTCCTCGGTTGCAACACCATTACCGAGTTCCAAACTGCCTCTGGAAGCAACGTCAGCACAATAACTGTTTGTCGGGAGTTTCCTGAAATGGGTTTCCATGGCCGAGCAGCCACACACAAGCCTGAGATCACCATCCACAATGCCAAGCGTCGGCTAGATCGGTGTAAAGCTCGCCACGATTGGACTCTGGAGCAGTGGAAACGCGTTCTCTAGAGTGATGAATTACGCTTCACCATCTGGCAGGCCGACGGACCAATCTAGGTTTGGCGGATGCCAGGAGAACGCTACCTACCCCAATGCATAGTGCCAACTGTAAAGTTTGGTGGAGGAGGAATAATGGTCTGGGGCTGTTTTTCATGGTTCGGGCTCCTTAGTTCCAGTGAAGGGAAATCTTAACGCTACAGCATACAATGGCATTCTGGATGATTCTGTGTTTCCAACTTTGTGGAAACAGTTTGGAGAAGGCCCTTTCCTGTTTCAGCATGAAAATGCCCCGGTGCACAAAGCAAGGACCATACAAAAATGGTTTGTCGAGGTCTGTGTGGAAGAACTTGACTGGCCTGCACAGAGCCCTGATCTTAACCCCATTGAACACCTTTGGGATGAATTGGACCGCCGACTACGAGCCAGGCCTAATCGCCCAACATCAGTGCCCGACCTCACTAATGCTCTTGTGGCTGAATGGAAGCAAGTTCCAATTTCTAGTGGAAAGCCTTCCCAGAAGAGTGGAGGCTGTTACAGCAGCAAAGGAGGGGCCAACTCCATATGAATGCCCATGATCTTAGAATGAGATGTATACTTTTGGTCATGTAGTGAATGACGTTTGTCATACGTGCACCGACACACGATCACGGACACACACAAACTCAAGAGACACACATTCACCTATCCTCCTCACACCTTTTTTCTCTCTCCTTCGGCTTATCCCAGCTGATCCAAGTGGTGAATGGATTCACCTTGGAGGTGGGGGGTGGCCCAGGCTTTAGAAGAAAGGTGGAGAGAGGGATTAGGGGAGAGGTGGAGGCGACTTTAAGACACCTTGGATAAGCCTGCTGGATCCGCTTTCGTCACTTCTCGCACCTGGGCTACCTGGACCCGAGCCAGAACTATGGATCAAACATATGGTTGGGGATGGGGTTCAAGGTAGGAAAAGGGACAGACAGACGGAGGGACGTAGACATAGTCATAGAGTGGGAGTACAGCCTTCGACAGGTTGCCCGACGTATAGTGCTAATGGTCAACTCAAGAGAGACCACTGCATCCATTCCCTGTGAACAGTTTTGTTGTTTCTGTGCCTCTCTATCCGTGTGGGCATGTTTCTACTGTGTGTGTGTGTGTTTTTTTTTAGTCTGTGCCTGTTTAGTTGATGGGCTGCCACCCCATCTTGTCCCGGAGCGGAGCCAGAGCAGAGCAAAGCCAGAGAAGCTCTGTAGGATTGGGGATTAACCCCAGGATAATGGCCTTGATGCCCAGTTGAGTGGAAGGAAAGCTGTTTAAAAAATATTGGCTGCCTGCGAGTCAAACTGACGCAGGCGCGACTTAGGGTCTCTCTCTCTCTCTCTCTCTCTCTCTCTCTCTCTCTCTCTCTCTCTCTCTCTCTCTCTCTCTCTCTCTCTCTCTCTCTCTCTCTCTCTCTCTCTCTCTCTCTCTCTCTCTCTTTTTTTCTCTCTCTCTCTCTCTCTTTCCACCTCGTTATCTTTCTACCTCTTTTCCACTCTCTTCATCCCTCTCTTCATTTTTCTACTTCCTTTGCTGTCTGTCTCTATATCTCGACCTCCTCCTCTCTCCTTTCACCCGCTTTCTTTCTCTCCATCACTCTCCTCTCCCCTTCCCTCATATCCCCTTCCTCTCAGGTCAAGATGCTGTCCTCCTTGCCCAGAGCGACAGAAAATAAAAAAGAGAAAGAGAGAGAAAGGAAAGAGCCCCATTCCCTCTCTCCATCACCCGTCTCTTCTCCTTAGTTGTCTGCTTTGGACCCAAAGTACCTTGGTTGTGACGTGATCAGGATAGTTGGTGTGTGTGTATATGTGCAGGGTGTGTGTTCAGGGACGGGGTAGGGGTGTGAGTGTGTGTGTGTGGCTTGAGGATGGTAGTCACTTCTGATTTGGACTCTGTGAGGGTGACAGGGACTTAAAGCTATTGTGGCATGCTTTAAAGAGAGCCCCTGAGTGCTCTTTCTCTCTATGTCTCTCTGTCTCTCTCTCTGTCTCTCTCTTGCTCTCTCTGTCCTCTTTTTCTCTCTTTCTCTCTTTCACACGCACGCACACACAGACAGACAGACAGACAGACAGACAGACAGACAGACAGACACTGTCATTACATGGTGTAGGGACACAACTATTAACCCCCCCTCCTCACACAACCACACAGACAAACCCTGTATTCTGCCTCCTGATGATTTCTCTCCTTTTTCTCTAAAGAAAAGAAAGGACTCCACTTTAGTCTGCTATTCGTTGTCCCTGTGAAAGAAAGCAGCCAGGTTCTGTAGCCTTGTCTCTCCGTCACTCCTTTAGATGAGTAATACACTCCTATCTCTCTCTCTCCCTCTCTCTCTCTCTCGCCCTTCTCTCTCACTCTCTCTAGACTGTTTCCCCCCTTTGCAATGGACTGTACTACTCTCCATATTCTCCTAATGGTTCACATTAATTACCACTACTTTATGAGACTGAGGGGTTGGGTGGATAAGGGGTTGTAAGAGATGACCCTTATAGCTCAGGGAGAGTTGAAGGGGGGCAAGTAAAGGGCATATGGAGGGGAGTGAAGGGAGGAAGGGATGACTAGATGAGTGGGGGATGTTCCCCTTCGGAGCGTAGGGTCCACATCCAGGGGAATTCAAGAGGAGGGGGATGGGCAAATGAAAACAGCCAATTAGACAAATGATCCACGTAGTTCAGAGTTCGTAAGGCAGCTCACTCCATTAAAGTTTTTTTTATTTTTTATCTCTCTCTCCCTCTACCTCTCTCTCTCTCTCTCTGCCAAACTCTCTCTCCGTTTCTCGATGGTTCTACTGAAGCGGTAAATCTGATTAGTGTTCCCCTCTTTCTCTCTCCATCTACCTCGCTCTCCCTCTCTCTCAGGAAGTTGCTGTTTTCAGGCAGATCGCCGATTATACAAGTCAGTATTTGACGTCCATTTATGTCTGAGGGCGTCGGGAGATTGCGTGGACACCGGCCACTAGGGGCAACAGTGAGCGCTGTTACCTTCAGGTAGGCTTTGGTTTTGCTAGGGCATGGCGGACGGGCATGGTGGATGGGCGTAAGCATCTGCCTCTGGTTCCAAAGGTTCTAGTCCTGCGATAGTTGTTTTCGTTTTAAGCCTATCCCAAACCTTAACAAATTCATAGTTAACGCCTGAACTTTAACCTTGGAACGGAGACGTTGAGGTGTGAGAAACATGGATCAACGTCTAATTCTGACGTGAGACTGTGAGTTGGCTGTATCATCCTCCTGAAGCTAATTGTTATAATTTGATCCCGACCGATACGTTTTTTGGGTCCGATACCGATTCCGATTTTTTGGGGAACAAAATGTAGTGATACTGATATATCTGCTGATATACTGTTTTACAGCAGGGAAATTAAAAAGGCAGAGAGGGGGGAGGGGGGGGGGTGTGAAAGGAAGAGAGGAGTCAAAGGAAGAGAGGAGGAGTGGAGAACAGGATGAGAAGAGGAAGGGAATAATTGTGTCCTTAAAAGCTGTGGGGTTTGTGTTGGGAGGTGAGGGCTTTCAACGCCTCCATCAGCCCAGAAGAGAAAAGGCTGTTTCTCAAGGTTAGATGCTGCAGTATAGATTTTTGACAAGTTCATGAGAGGAGAATAAACATGTCAAAACATGCCTTTAGAGGGACTGAGGGACAATGTGGTTTCACATTGAACCTAGTTTCCCCACAGCTTTTCTTTGTGACAAGCCTTGGAGAAAATCTTTACATGTCTTTGGATGGATGGGGGGACAAGGTGATTTTGTGTTGAAATAAATAACTTCTCAGCTTTTTTGACATGCCTTAAAGAACAAAAAGAACAAAAAAAAACCTGGTTACGAGGCAACAGTCAGTTGTGTGTGTGAGGAAGCAGTCAGTTGTGTGTGTGAGGAAGCAGTCATTTGTGTGTGTGAGGAAGCAGTCGGTTGGTTATGTGTGGAAGCAGTCAGTTGGTTGTGTGAGGAAGCAGTCAGTTGTGTGTGTGAGGAAGCAGTCAGTTGTGTGTGTGAGGAAGCAGTCAGTTGGTTGTGTGAGGAAGCAGTCAGTTGTGTGTGTGAGGAAGCAGTCAGTTGGTTGTGTGAGGAAGCAGTCCGTTGTGTGTGTGAGGAAGCAGTCAGTTGGTTGTGTGAGGAAGCAGCTAGTTGTGTGTGTGAAGAAGCAGTCCGTTGTGTGTGTGAGGAAGCAGTCCGTTGGTTGTGTGGGGAAGCAGTCAGTTGGTTGTGTGAGGAAGCAGTCAGTTGTGTGTGTGAGGAAGCAGTCAGTTGTGTGTGTGAGGAAGCAGTCAGTTGGTTGTGTGAGGAAGCAGTCAGTTGGTTGTGTGAGGAAGCAGTCAGTTGGTTGTGTGAGGAAGCAGTCAGTTGGTTGTGTGTGTGAGGAAGCAGCCAGTTGTGTGTGTGAGGAAGCAGCCAGTTGTGTATGTGAGGAAGCAGTCAGTTGTGTGTGTGTGTGAGGAAGCAGCCAGTTGTGTGTGTGAGGAAGCAGTCAGTTGTGTGTGTGAGGAAGCAGTCAGTTGGTTGTGTGTGTGTGAGGAAGCAGCTAGTTGTGTGTGTGAGGAAGCAGTCAGTTATGTGTGTGAGGAAGCAGCCAGTTGTGTGTGTGTGAGGAAGCAGTCAGTTGTGTGAGGACGCAGCTAGTTGTGTGTGTGTGGAAGCAGCCAGTTGGGTGTGTGAGGAAGCAGCCAGTTGTGTGTGTGTGGAAGCAGCTAGTTGTGTGTGTGTGAGGAAGCAGCCAGTTGTGTGTGTGAGGAAGCAGCTAGTTGTGTATGTGTGAGGAAGCAGCCAGTTGTGTGTGTGGAAGCAGCCAAATGTGTGTGTGAGGAAGCAGTCAGTTGTGTGTGTGAGGAAGCAGCTAGTTGTGTGTGTGTGAGGAAGCAGCCAGTTGTGTGTGTGAGGAAGCAGCTAGTTGTGTGTGTGTGAGGAAGCAGTCAGTTGTGTGTGTGAGGAAGCAGCCAGTTGTGTGTGAGGAAGCAGCCAGTTGTGTGTGTGAGGAAGCAGTCAGTTGTGTGTGTGAGGAAGCAGTCAGTTGTGTGTGTGTGTGTGAGGAAGCAGCCAGTTGTGTGTGTGTGTGAGGAAGCAGTCAGTTGTGTGTGTTAGGAAGCAGTCATTTGTGTGTGTGAGGAAGCAGTCAGTTGTGTGTGTGAGGAAGCAGACAGTTGGTTGTGTGAGGAAGCAGCCAGTTGTGTGTGTGAGGAAGCAGCCAGTTGTGTGTGTGAGGAAGCAGTCAGTTGGTTGTGTGAGGAAGCAGCTAGTTGTGTGTGTGATGAAGCAGTCAGTTGTGTGTGTGTGGAAGCAGTCAGTTGGTTGTGTGAGGAAGCAGCTAGTTGTGTGTGTGAGGAAGCAGTCAGTTGTGTGTGAGGAAGATGCCAGTTGTGTGTGTGAGGAAGCAGCCAGTTGTGTGTGTGAGGAAGCAGCTAGTTGTATGGTGAGGAAGCAGCCAGTTGTGTGTGTGAGGAAGCAGCTAGTTGTGTGTGTGAGGAAGCAGTCAGTTGTGTGTGTGAGGAAGCAGTCAGTTGGTTGTGTGAGGAAGCAGTCCGTTGTGTGTGTGAGGAAGCAGTCAGTTGGTTGTGTGAGGAAGCAGCTAGTTGTGTGTGTGAAGAAGCAGTCCGTTGTGTGTGTGAGGAAGCAGTCCGTTGGTTGTGTGGGGAAGCAGTCAGTTGGTTGTGTGAGGAAGCAGTCAGTTGTGTGTGTGAGGAAGCAGTCAGTTGTGTGTGTGAGGAAGCAGTCAGTTGGTTGTGTGAGGAAGCAGTCAGTTGGTTGTGTGAGGAAGCAGTCAGTTGGTTGTGTGAGGAAGCAGTCAGTTGGTTGTGTGTGTGAGGAAGCAGCCAGTTGTGTGTGTGAGGAAGCAGCCAGTTGTGTATGTGAGGAAGCAGTCAGTTGTGTGTGTGTGTGAGGAAGCAGCCAGTTGTGTGTGTGAGGAAGCAGTCAGTTGTGTGTGTGAGGAAGCAGTCAGTTGGTTGTGTGTGTGTGAGGAAGCAGCTAGTTGTGTGTGTGAGGAAGCAGTCAGTTATGTGTGTGAGGAAGCAGCCAGTTGTGTGTGTGTGAGGAAGCAGTCAGTTGTGTGAGGACGCAGCTAGTTGTGTGTGTGTGGAAGCAGCCAGTTGGGTGTGTGAGGAAGCAGCCAGTTGTGTGTGTGTGGAAGCAGCTAGTTGTGTGTGTGTGAGGAAGCAGCCAGTTGTGTGTGTGAGGAAGCAGCTAGTTGTGTATGTGTGAGGAAGCAGCCAGTTGTGTGTGTGGAAGCAGCCAAATGTGTGTGTGAGGAAGCAGTCAGTTGTGTGTGTGAGGAAGCAGCTAGTTGTGTGTGTGTGAGGAAGCAGCCAGTTGTGTGTGTGAGGAAGCAGCTAGTTGTGTGTGTGTGAGGAAGCAGTCAGTTGTGTGTGTGAGGAAGCAGCCAGTTGTGTGTGAGGAAGCAGCCAGTTGTGTGTGTGAGGAAGCAGTCAGTTGTGTGTGTGAGGAAGCAGTCAGTTGTGTGTGTGTGTGTGAGGAAGCAGCCAGTTGTGTGTGTGTGTGAGGAAGCAGTCAGTTGTGTGTGTTAGGAAGCAGTCATTTGTGTGTGTGAGGAAGCAGTCAGTTGTGTGTGTGAGGAAGCAGACAGTTGGTTGTGTGAGGAAGCAGCCAGTTGTGTGTGTGAGGAAGCAGCCAGTTGTGTGTGTGAGGAAGCAGTCAGTTGGTTGTGTGAGGAAGCAGCTAGTTGTGTGTGTGATGAAGCAGTCAGTTGTGTGTGTGTGGAAGCAGTCAGTTGGTTGTGTGAGGAAGCAGCTAGTTGTGTGTGTGAGGAAGCAGTCAGTTGTGTGTGAGGAAGATGCCAGTTGTGTGTGTGAGGAAGCAGCCAGTTGTGTGTGTGAGGAAGCAGCTAGTTGTATGGTGAGGAAGCAGCCAGTTGTGTGTGTGAGGAAGCAGCTAGTTGTGTGTGTGAGGAAGCAGCCAGTTGTGTGTGTGAGGAAGCAGCTAGTTGTGTGTGTGATGAAGCAGTCAGTTGTGTGTGTGTGGAAGCAGTCAGTTGGTTGTGTGAGGAAGCAGCTAGTTGTGTGTGTGAGGAAGCAGTCAGTTGTGTGTGAGGAAGATGCCAGTTGTGTGTGTGAGGAAGCAGCTAGTTGTGTGTGTGAGGAAGATGCCAGTTGTGTGTGTGAGGAAGCAGCCAGTTGTGTGTGTGAGGAAGCAGCTAGTTGTATGGTGAGGAAGCAGCCAGTTGTGTGTGTGAGGAAGCAGCTAGTTGTGTGTGTGAGGAAGCAGCCAGTTGTGTGTGTGAGGAAGCAGCTAGTTGTGTGTGTGAGGAAGCAGTCAGTTGTGTGTGTGAAGAAGCAGTCAGTTGTGTTTGTGAGGAAGCAGTCAGTTGTGTGTGTGAGGAAGCAGTCAGTTGTGTGTGTGAGGAAGCATTCAGTTGTGTGTGTGAGGAAGCAGTCAGTTGTGTGTGTGAGGAAGCAGTCAGTTGTGTGTGTGAGGAAGCAGCCAGTTGTGTGTGTGAGGAAGCAGTCAGTTGGTTGTGTGAGGAAGCAGTCAGTTGGTTGTGTGAGGAAGCAGTCAGTTGGTTGCGTGAGGAAGCAGTCAGTTGGTTGTGTGAGGAAGCAGCTAGTTGTGTGTGTGAGGATGCAGCCAGTTGTGTGTGTGTGAGGAAGCAGCCAGTTGGTTGTGTGTGTGTGAGGAAGCAGTCAGTTGTGTGTGTGTGAGGAAGCAGCCAGTTGTGTGAGGAAGCAGTCAGTTGTATTTGAGGAAGCAGCCAGTCAGTTGTGTGTGTGAGGAAGCAGCCAGTTGTGTGTGAGGAAGCAGTCAGTTGTGTGTGTGAGGAAGCAGTCAGTTGTGTGTGTGAGGAAGCAGTCAGTTGTGTGTGTGAGGAAGCAGCCAGTTGTGTGTGTGAGGAAGCGGTCAGTTGTGTGTGTGAGGAAGCAGCCAGTTGTGTGTGTGAGGAAGCAGCCAGTTGGTTGTGTGTGAGGAAGCAGTCAGTTGTGTGTGTGTGAGGAAACAGCCAGTTGTGTGTGTGAGGAAGCAGCCAGTTGTGTGTGTGACGAAGCAGTCAGTTGGTTGTGTGAGGAAGCAGTCAGTTGTGTGTGTGAGGAAGCAGTCAGTTGTGTGTGTGAGGAAGCAGTCAGTTGTGTGTGTGAGGAAGCAGCTAGTTGTGTGTGTGAGGAAGCAGTCAGTTGTGTGTGTGAAGAAGCAGTCAGTTGTGTTTGTGAGGAAGCAGTCAGTTGTGTGTGTGAGGAAGCAGTCAGTTGTGTGTGTGAGGAAGCAGCCAGTTGTGTGTGTGAGGAAGCAGCCAGTTGTGTGTGTGAGGAAGCAGCCAGTTGTGTGTGTGAGGAAGCAGCCAGTTGTGTGTGTGAGGAAACAGTCAGTTGTGTGTGTGAGGAAGCAGTCAGTTGTGTGTGTGAGGAAGCAGTCAGTTGTGTGTGTGAGGAAGCAGCTAGTTGTGTGTGTGAGGAAGCAGTCAGTTGTGTGTGTGAGGAAGCAGTCAGTTGTGTGTGTGAGGAAGCAGCTAGTTGTGTGTGTGAGGAAGCAGTCAGTTGTGTTTGTGAGGAAGCAGTCAGTTGTGTGTGTGTGTGGAAGCAGCCAGTTGTGTGTGTGAGGAAGCAGTCAGTTGTGTGTGACCGTCAACACCCTCAACAAGCCCACCCTCTATTCCCCCCAACACACACACATACGCACGCTCACACACACGCACCCTTGCATGCACGCACACATTCACACGCACGCACACAGAGACAGACTTAAGGTATGTTCGTTTGAGCGGATGTGAGAGACACACGGGATTGATGTGATCTTACAAGCCATCAGGTTGAGCACAGCTTTCTCAAACATGACCTGAAGTGTGCCGGCCCCCAAGCAAACGCTGCTGTCACCTCAGCCAACCACGGCTGTCGTCTCCCTGAACAGCCAATGAGGGGTGACAGCTGTGGCATTCCCAAAACAAATCAGCACTGCATTTGGTAACACTCTGCGTAGCGCTCACCAAGGAGAGAACTCTAGCGGGGAATGCTAATGCTCCAGCTGTGTGTCAGTGTGTGTTGGTGTGTGTGTGTGCGTGTGTATCGGCCTGTGTGTTGACCTGTGTGTTGACCTGTGTGTTGTGTTGACATGTGTGTCTGCGAGTGCAGTTCATGTGGCTGTGTGTATTTCTGCGTGTTTGTGTCACTATTCATTCTCCAATTCACACTGTAAGTGCGTCGGCATGGCAATGTCCCTTTGTTCTCCTCGATCCTCCCTCCCGCCCCCTTTCTCTCTCCTCTCTCTCCTCTCTCTCCTCTCTCTCCTCTCTCTCCTCTCTCTCCTCCTCTCCGTCTCTCCTGTGTGTTTTCCGTCCGCCTTTAACCTGTGAACAGTCAGAGGGGACAGAGGGCTCTGTTGAGTTCTCGTCAAACCCTTACCTATTGATTAGCACCCCAGTAGGAAGGCCATCCATACACATAAAAGACGTATATCCCAGTAAGAGAGGGCACTGACTGAATGAAATGCTATGCAGCACATACACACTGTAAAGCAGTTCAGCTCTGTTTTGTTGAAGAGTTGTGCGTAATCACTGTAGGTCAGTTAGCGGGGTGATGGGGTGGAAAGAAGCCAAATGGAGGAGCTAGTCTAGCCTGTTCTCCCCATAGAGAGAGAGAGAAGCAAGGACTTGTGCGCTCTCACACGCACGCACGCGCACGCGCACACACACACACACACACACACACACACACACACACACACACACACACACACACACACACACACACACACACACACACACACACACACACACACACACACACACACACACACACACACATAGCCTCTAGTCTTCAGAGTGAGCCACAGTTATCCAGGCTGTACACACACAGAGTCATTTTTGGAGATTTATTGCAGAGTTCTTTTGGACAACAAACCACAGCAGTTGAAATAGTTTTTCTATTGATGTCGTTGCCTGGTCGTCAGGAGCATTATTGTGATATTTATCACGGTCCAAGATACAGGACTAGTCCACAGTGCTTGGTTTGTCAGTAGTTGATTGGGCCATGTTGGGGTATTTTGCATCGCTTTGAATCAGGGATTTTGAGGCAATGTGTGGCATTCTTTACGCTTTGTGGTAATTAGTCATTAGGAATTGTACAGCTCATCTCATACTCCCAAACTCTGTCAATGTTTTACTGTAACACGCTGGGAAACTGTATTGGATGGTGGACTGGTTTGTTATAACCTACCTACCACCGTCCCAGTCTCCCTCCCTCCCAGTCTGCTAACCAAATGAAACTGTAAACTCTCTCTCCTCCCAACCCCGTCTCTCTCCCTCAGACTGTATCCAGGAGAGGCTTACAGGTCAGCTAACCAAATGAATAGCAACAGGAAGGAGGACATGGAGATAGCGTCCCACTACCGGCAGCTCCTGCGGGAGCTCAACGAGCAGCGGCAGCATGGCATCCTGTGTGACGCCTGTGTCATCGTGGACGGGAAGATCTTCAAGGCCCACAAGAACATCCTCCTGGGCTCATCGCGCTACTTCAAGACCCTTTACTGCCAGGTGGGTGTGGGAGATCTGTGGAGATGTTTATGTACGTTGGAGGTGGAGGACTGGAGGTTGGCCTTAGTCCCAGATCGCAGTTAAGTGCTGCTGTCCCCTTTGCCTGCTCTATATGGGGTTAATTGATTGATTGGTTGATTGAATGACTGATCACCCTCATCCTATGTTAAGCATATTGAGTTGGTGAGAAGGCACCCCAATGGTGCCTAACGTCGGGACAGTGGAGTCTTCAACCCTGCCTCTTCAAAGAGTATCTTAATTAAACCCCACGGCACTTGTCTTTCCCTACTCACCCTTCGCTACTTTATTGAGGGAAAATCTACTTACTACAACTGTGATATGTGGTTGTCTCAGCTAGCTACTGTGTCATAAGATGAGTGCTCTGGATCAGCGCGTCTGCTAACTGACTCAAATGTAAATGTAAATGGCTAAATAATAACGACAGGTCATCAAACGTGTTATTGTTCATCATTCAGGTGAAGAAAGGGGCGGAGCCGCATCACCAGACAACTGTCACTCACCTGGACATCGTCACAGCGACGGGCTTCAAGGCCATTCTGGACTTCATGTACTCGGCCCACCTGGCGCTGACCAGTAAGAATGTCATTGAGGTGATGTCAGCCGCCAGCTACCTGCAAATGACCGACATTGTCCAGGCCTGCCACGGCTTCATCAAGGCCGCGCTGGACATCAGTATCCGCTCCGAACTGGCCGACGAACTGGCCGACTTTGAGACGGGGGCTGCCGCGGGCGCTGGTCTAGGGGGAGGTGGAGGAGGAGGTGGGGGAGGTGTAGGAGGGGTGGCGTCAGAAGCCTTGGTGTCTATCATATCAGGACGAAGCTCCTCGCCCTGGCTGGGGAGGCGTACAAGCCCGGCCAACTCCTCTGGGGACTCCGCCATTGCCAGCTGCCATGAGGGTAGTGGCAGTACATACGGGAAAGAGGACCAGGAGCCCCCCAAGAGCCACGAGAGCCAGGAGGACGGTGGTCACGACTCCCAGCCCGCCTGGCCACACAACTACCGCCCTGTCAAAGAGGAACAAGTCTCACCCTCCTCAGTTTCTCACCCCCGGGATGGGCCCAATGTGGGTGCAGGGACACAGGGGGATCAGGGGGGAGGAGGTGAAGGGCCGTGGCAGCCCTCTGGGTCTGGGCGGAGGAAGAACAGGAAGAACAAGGACACGGTCAGACACATTACCCAGCAGGCCGAGGGGGACCGAGACAGCAGGCCGGGGTCGCCGCTGCCCTCCATGATGGGCGTGACGGGGTGGAGCTACAATGGAAAAGACATCCCAGGTAGGACACTCTTACCCTGGGTACATGGGGAGGGGAGGGTGGGGTGGGTTACAGAGAGAGTGTGATGGAGATGGTATGGTGGTCCAGGATCCCAGGTAGGTGAGCTTCCTCCTCGGTACAGGAGAAGGGAAGGCAGCTTGTGCTATATGCTTTGGTTGTATCTACCCATATTTGGTAACATGATTATCTTATATCATTTTGAAAGGTATAGCAAAAGGCACGTACAGTTGAAGTCGGAAGTTTACATACACTTAGGTTGGATTCATTCAAACTCGTTTTCCAACCACTCCACACATTTCTTGTTAACAAAACTATAGCTTTGGCAAGTCGGTTAGGACATCTACTTTGTGCATGACACAAGTCATTTTTCAAACAATTGTTTACAGACAGATTATTTCACTTATTGTTTTTATTTTATTTTATTTAACCAGGAAGGGCTCATTGAGATTTAAAATCTCTTTTTCAAGAGCATCCTGGCCAAGATAGGCAGCACCAAGTCATTACAAAAATGACAGACAGACAACATGAAAAACTACAAGTAATCTAGTAAAAACCATAGAATTCACAAGAGTATAACAAAATCAAAAACAGCAAATTAAAAACATTGACAGGTCAGGGAATCAGCCTCAAAATCCTTCATCAGTGATTTAAAAACACCAATCGGGACAAGTTCTTCCAGTTTAAAATTATTTACATACATAAAAGCCCTTTTACCAAATTCAGTTCGGACACTTGGAACAGTTAGCAGGATAAAGTCCAGCGAACGAAGAGAGTACCCACCACATTTCTGAACAATAAAAATTGCCAAATAAAAAGGTAGTAAACCCAAAATGGCTTTAGAAATTAAAGTATACTAGTGACTGAGCCTACGAGTGACTAGAGAAGGCCAGCCAACCCTGGTATACAAGGTGTAGTGGTGCGTAAGGGTTTTGCAGTTTAAAATAAATCTCAAAGTGCCACGGTAAAGAGTGTCAATTGATCTCAAACACTGAGCGGAAGCATTCATATATAAAATATCCCCATAGTCTAGTAAAGGCATAAATCTAGCTGATACTAGACTCCTTCTGGCTTCAAAAGAAAAACAGGCCTTATTCCTAAAATAAAATCTCAATATCAGCTTAAAGTTTTTTGTAAGTTGTTGAATATGCAATTTAAAAGAGAGGCCGTCATCAATTAGAATTCCAAGATATTTATATGAGGTTACAACCTCAATCACCTTGCCCTGACAGGTAGTAATAAGTGAAAGGTTCAGAGGTCTATTTCTTGCATTAGAAAACACCATTAGTTTAGTTTTGTCAGTATTGAGGATAAGCTTCAATTGACTTATAATTCACTGTATCACAATTCCAGTGGGTCAGAAGTTTACATACACTAAGTTGACTGTGCCTTTAAACAGCTTGGAAAATTCTAGAAAATAATGTCATGGCTTTAGAAGCTTCTGATAGGCTAATCGACATCATTTGAGTCAATTGGAGGTGTACCTGTGGATGTATTTCAAGACCTACCTTCAAACTCAGTGCCTCTTTGCTTAACATCTGTACAAACAATAGTACGCAAGTATAAACACCATGGGACCACGCAGCCGTCATACCGCTCAGGAAGGAGACTCGTTCTGTCTCCTAGAGATGAACGTACTTCGGTGCGAAAATTGCAAATCAATCCCAGAACAACAGCAAAAGACCTTGTGAAGATGCTGGAGGAAACAGGTACAAAAGTATCTATATCCACAGTAAAATGAGTCCTATATCGACATAACCTGAAAGGCCGGTCAGCAAGGAAGAAGCCACTGCTCAAAAACCACCATAAAACGCCAGACTACGGTTTGCAACTGCACATGGGGACAAAGATCGTACTTTTTGGAGAAATGTCCTCTGGTCTGATGAAACAAAAATAGAACTGTTTGGCCATATTGACCATCGTTATGTTTGGAGGAAAAAGGGGGAAGAACGTCCGAAGAACGTCATCCCAACCGTGAAGCATGGGGGTGGCAGCATCATGTAGTTGTGGTGCTTTGGTGCAAGAGGGACTGGTGCACTTCACAAAATAGATGGCTTCATGAGGAAGAAAAATGATGTGGATATATTGAAGCAACATCTCAAGACATCAGTCAGGAAGTTAAAGCTTGGTCGCAAATGGGTCTTCCAAATGGACAATGACCCCAAGCATACTTCCAAAGTTGTGGCATAATCGCTTAAGGACAACAAAGTCATTGTATTGGAGTGGCCATCACAAAGCCCTGACCTCAATCTTATAGAAAATTTGTGGGCAGAACTGAAAAAGCGTGTGCGAGCAAGGAGGCCTACAAACCTGACAAAGTTACACCAGCTCTGTCAGGAGGAATTGGCCAAAATTCACCCAACTTATTGAGGGAAGCTTGTGGAAGACTACCTGAAACGTTTGACCCAAGTTAAACAATTTAAAGGCAATGCTACCAATTTTTTTATTTATTTCACCTATATTTAAATAATGAATTTATTTTTTATTTCACCTTTATTTAACCATGTAGGCTAGTTGAGAACAAGTTCTCATTTACAACTGCAACCTGGCCAAGATAAAGCAAAGCAGTTTGACACATACAACAACACAGAGTTACACATGGAATAAACAAACACACAGTCAATAATACAATAGAAAAAACTGAAAAACAAATACTAATTGAGTATATTTCAACTTCTGACCCACTGGGAATGTGATGAAAGAAATAAAAGCTGAAATAAATCATTCTCTCTACTATTATTCTGACATTTCACATTCTTAAAATAAAGTGGTGATCCTAACTGGCCTAAGACAGGCAATTGTTACTTGGATTAAATGTCAGGAATTGTGAAAAACTGAGTTTAAATGTATTTGGCTAAGGTGTATGTAAACTTCCGACTTCAACTGTAAAAAATGGTAGACAGTACAGATGAATTCCCTTAGATAACAAACCTGTTCCCAGAAACCTCCTGATCCTTGGAATAGACATGTAGATAACTCTGGGAGTGTTTAGATTCCTTTAGAGGGAACATTAAACCATTAGGTGTGTGTCTTTCTCTCCTTTATGGCCATTGGCAGATGTCAGTAGGTACAAGATGTGTGTGTGTGTGTGTGTGTGTGTGTGTGTGTGTGTGTGTGTGTGTGTGTGTGTGTGTGTGTGTGTGTGTGTGTGTGTGTGTGTGTGTGTGTGTGTGTGTGTGTGTGTGTGTGTGTGTGTGTGTGTGTGTGTGTGTGTGTGTGTGTGTGTGTGTGTGTGTGTGTGTGTGTGTGTGTGTGTCTGACACAGGCTGGCTTCGATCGTTACGAGGTGTATGTGTGTGTGTGTGTGTGTGAATAGGTAGATCATTAAAAGTGAGGGGAAGCTAATCATGGGTGCATTAAGGGAGTTGGCTGTGAAATGGGCACACGCGTGGTAGCAGCTAAAGAAAACAGGATAATTGAATTGACCTGGGTCAGCGCATGGATTACCAGCGCGTCCTCGCCATCCAGACTCTGGGGTTTAGGGAAGGACTTCTCCGAAGAGGGGGGAGGGGGAGAGACGAAGAGGAGAAAGACAGGGCCGGGTGGGAGGAGTAGGGGGGGAAGAAGAGGAAAGGGTGGCAAGTTAGGAGAGAAGAGGGGGGAGGGAAAAGAGAGAGGGAGGGCAGAAGAGAGAAAAGTATGGGGCAAGGCAGAATCGGAGACGGGGGAGGGAGAGAGGTGAGAGAGAGGCTAGAAGGAGGAGGGAGAGTGGGGAGAGGCAGGGAAGGGATTGAGAGGGAGGGAGGGAGGAGTGAAGGACGGATCCGTATAAGCTTTTTATTAATTTACCTACTTAACTCTAAATTGTCTTGAAGTCCGGGACACATAAACACACACACACACACACACACACACACACACACACACACACACACACACACACACACACACACACACACACACACACACACACACACACACACACACACACACACACACACACACACACACACACACACACACCTGCACGCACACATACATGCACAGTTTTGTCCAGAGCAGAGTAAGGTTGCAGGGTTGGCATTACCCAGGAAATGTTCTCTCAGCATTGACTAAAGGTTACAGGAAGTCTCTGTTTGCCGGTAATGTATTTTGGCAGTGTTTGGCACTAGTGCAGCCAAACCCTGGCATTTACCTATCAGTGGTATTTTGCCTTCCATATTTTGTGAAAGGTTTTCGGTACAGTAGTTCAAGCTGTCAGGCGCTGAATTGCCGTTTCCCCTGCCAGAGCTGGTCTTTGGATGTGTGAGAGTAGTGGTTTAGTTGAAGTCTCGTGTGCAGTAATGGGGTGTTGTCTTTCAGGGGTCGACAGTATTGGTAGTGTGTTGTCTGACCATGGAGTTTTAGCAACAAGGGTTCAGTGGCTGTACGAGAGGAAGGGTTGTGTGTTTGAGGAAGGGGTCTGGGGTTGTACCGGTAGTTTATAGGGGAATGGTGGGATTCAATGGAGGCTGCTGAGGGCGAATGGAACGGCGTCAAACACATAGAAACATTGTGTTCGATACCATTCCACCTATTCCGCTTCAGCCATTCCCAAGAGCTCGTCCTCCCCAATTAAGGTGCTACCAACCACCTGTGGTTGGATTAGTAAAAGAGTGTGTGTGTGTGTGTGTGTGTGTGTGTGTGTGTGTGTGTGTGTGTGTGTGTGTGTGTGTGTGTGTGTGTGTGTGTGTGTGTGTGTGTGTGTGTGTGTGTGTGTGTGTGTGTGTGTGTGTGTGGAGCCACCATCCAGTCCGGTTGGTTTCTATGACCATCCAGTCCGGTTGGTTTTCTATGTCCTCTAGTAGTGGTAAGAAGGAGAAGGGCACCTCAACTTTGAGATTAGCTTAATTGCTTCATTCCTTATTGATGGAATAATGCCTCAACGCTCTCTCTCTCTCTCTCTTCCTCTCTCACCGTCGCTCTCTCTCTTTGTTTGTCTGTCTCTCTGTCTGTTTCTCTGTCTCTCTCTCTCTCTCTCTCTTCCTCTCTCACTGTCGCTCTCTCTCTTTGTTTGTCTGTCTCTCTGTCTGTTTCTCTGTCTCTCTCTCTCTCTCTCTTCCTCTCTCACCGTCGCTCTCTCTCTTTGTTTGTCTGTCTCTCTGTCTGTTTCTCTGTCTCTCTCTCTCTCTCTCTCTCTCTCTCTCTCTCTCTCTCTCTCTCTCTCTTCCTCTCTCACCGTCGCTCTTTCTCTTTGTTTGTCTGTCTCTCTGTCTGTTTCTCTGTCTCTCTCTCTCTCTCTCTTCCTCTCTCACTGTCGCTCTCTCTCTTTGTTTGTCTGTCTCTCTGTCTGTTTCTCTGTCTCTCTCTCTCTCTCTCTTCCTCTCTCACTGTCGCTCTCTCTCTTTGTTTGTCTGTCTCTGTCTGTTTCTCTGTCTCTCTCTCTCTCTCTCTCTCTCTCTCTCTCTCTCTCTCTCTCTCTCTCTCTTCCTCTCTCACTGTCGCTCTCTCTCTTTGTTTGTCTGTCTCTCTGTCTGTTTCTCTCTCTCTCTCTCTCTCTCTCTCTTCCTCTCTCACCGTCGCTCTCTCTCTTTGTTTGTCTGTCTCTCTGTCTGTTTCTCTGTCTCTCTCTCTCTCTCTCTCTCTCTCCCCCTCTTTGATGATGCCTCTCCATAGACGCTGGCTCCACTACCCCTTATAGACTTAGCTGTTTTAAGATGCCTCCTCTGAGTGGATGTTTTAGTGGAGCAGAGATGCTGTCAGAGACGTAGAGGTAGGACTGTCTGTGTTTATGATGCTTCCAAACAGTGTCAACCAGTAGCAGTGCCATGGGAATGTACGTGTAAGGATTAGTCAAGAAAAACCCAACCCTAGGCAACACACTGACTAGGGTCTGGTTTCAATGATGGAATATTTTGGCATAGAGGAACTTACGTCGCTGCCTGCGTCGCGAAGGGGAAACGAATCATTCTGAGTACTCTCCCAACAAATCACAAGGCAGTCATGCAAGGAGTTTTGCAGGCGAAACCTTTGCAGGGGTTTTTAGCGAAGGCAGTTGATGCAAACTAGTCACTTGCGAAATGCCCTCATTAAAAATGACCTCGGTGATCTCCGTCTTGCCGGCTTCTATTTTGTATTTTATTCAAGTGGATAAAGTAGTGTCGTAGGCAGTGATGTAGTTCCTCTCTGCCAAAAGAGTCCATAATTGAAACCAGACCCTATAGTCACTGTGTTGCCTAGGGTTTTCAAGACTATGTACGGATCAGAAAGTCTTAATACTGAGCCATTTAGTGTTTTCATGAACATACATGTTGACTTAAACAGCTGGGAGAATAAGGATTTGGTTTCCTTAGATTCCCTTCACTTGCAAACATCTGCTGTGGGCTTGATATCATTATCGTGGCCAGTGAGCAGCGAACTGAATTGTCTGTGTGTGCGTGCGTGCGTGCGTGTTTGTATACATAGACATGTAGGATCATTTTGAATAGGGTATGTGTTTGTATACATAGACATGTAGGATCATTTTGAATAGGGTATGTGTTTGTATACATAGACATGTAGGATCATTTTGAATAGGGTATGTGTTTGTATACAGTAGACATGTAGGATCATTTTGAATAGGGTATGTGTTTGTATACAGTAGACATGTAGGATCATTTTGAATAGGGTATGTGTTTGTATACAGTAGACATGTAGGATCATTTTGAATAGGGTATGTGTTTGTATACAGTAGACATGTAGGATCATTTTGAATAGGGTATGTGTTTGTATACCACCATTTCACTTGTATTCCATATTCCATGTTAAATCCTGTATTTGAAAATTGTGCTTAATAATAGTATTTGATAGGGACAGAATTTCGAAATACAATATATAAATAAGGCATACTTTTCTTTTTTTACAATTCGCTACCAAATAACACTAATGCAACTGTATTCCTTCATATGACTCAGGCGAGGTACTCGTTCTTAGGAACTATTTGATTTCTGTGTTACGTCTCTTCTTTACTGTCTCTCTCTTCCTGTTAGCTTTGTTTGGGGGGTAAATGTAGGCTGTATACAGTTGCTGTTTGGCCTAATAAAAAAGAACTGGTGAGTTTTTAGTGTTTTTTTTCCATCTGTGAAAAACCCACATTGTGACCTTTTGGTTTGGCTAGGGGGATTTCTGGAAATTCTTAGGAGATGGACAGTGTGATGTGTACACACACACACACACACACACACACACACACACACACACACACACACACACACACACACACACACACACACACACACACACACACACACACACACACACACACACACACACACACACACACACACACACACACACACACACACACACAGTACTATATAAACAAAGTATTTATTCAAGATGAGGTCAGACTCTTTATGCTGTTTCTATGCAGATTACATGTTACCCATAGGTCCGCAACACTCTCTTAGACTAGGCCTTGTGTGTTGGTCACCTTGTAAACCATGTCAGACAAAGATTTTCATGAAATACAATCCCTTTATTGTTGTTAGCCGAGTACCAGACAGGCATTCTGCTCTGTGTGTGTATTTGTATCTGTGCGTGTTCGGGCCTGTATGACTATTGTACTCGCATCGTTCTGACAAATCCCATGGGGCCTTCCGCACTCACCTGGGGTAGCCAAAAAGGCGTCTTTAAAACTGCCCCGCACTTCCTCACTTCTTCGTCAACTTTTTCTCGTCTTCTCTTTTTTTCCTTCCTTCCTTCTCCCCAAGTCTCCACAGTCTAAAGGTGAACGCCTGAAATAATGAATCAGCTCCCCCTTTCACCCCCTTCCGCTCCGTACTCCAGTTAAGACTCTCCCCATAGTATTTGCACTTCATTAAACTTGAAATAGGTTTAATATTTAAAACACCATGAACAGATTTCAACCCCCTCACCCCTCTCACACCTCTCTGGTTTTCTATCCCTCCTCTTTTTTCCCAGTTTAATAATCTACTCTATGTATTTCTCTTCCTCCTTTTAATTCACCGTCTCTCCATTAAAAACCGAAGGAGATTTAATATTTCAAAACGTGGACTTAATTTTTAACCCCTCTCTTCACGACTCACTGATTGACAAGTACTGGGTTATGCCTGGGTGATGTTGAATTGTCTCGCTTTCTCACTCTTGCCTTCTCTCACTCTCTTTCTCTCTTCCTCTCTTTCTTTCCCCCCTCAATCTCTCCGATCTTCACCAACCTCCCCCATGTCTCTCTGCTCTTTGGCAGCCTGTCCACCCTGTTGACTTGTTGTGCTCCTGTCACCCCACCTCCCTCCATATCCCCCACTTCCCCCCCTACATTCACTCCCTCCCCTCTTCCCCCACTTCCCCCTGCCCCTCAGTTTTGGGGCTGAATGGTCATTTGTTCTGTTGGTAGTCGTGACGGAAGACTGCTACACTGTTTTCCCCCCCTCCTCCTCTCTTCTGCCTCCTGTCTCTCTTTCAGTAGCCCACTGTTCTGTTATTGCCATGGCAACCACCACTTCTCAACGCCTACCCTCCATCTTTGTCGTATGACCTCACATCCTGTTGGACATTATGGACAGTACACCAGCTGAAACCCCTACGCCTACACCACAAACGCAAACATGTACGCACACTAGCCTATCTGTCACCCTTTCATCTATTGTGTCATCTAACACAGAGATCTGGTCTTCCCACTTTAACACCCGATGTATTTATAAACCTTCTGGCTCCACAGAACCCTGGTGTACAGGAAGCCACCTCCTCCCCAGGCCTGACCATGTCTTTTTCCAAAACGTCCGCACCCCCACCTCTCCACAGACTGCCAATGGAACACAGCTAAGAGGGAGGGATGGGAGGAGGAGAGAAGAGGGGAAATTGGAGAGGAGCGGTGATGAGAGGATTAGTGAAGGGTGGAGGAGAGAGGAGCGACTGAGCTGGGGGGGGTTAAAGATTAGCCATCTCACCGTGCACCTGGGCAGGGCCTGTGCTCCCCAGCTAACCACAGCCCACACACGCGCACACCGGACGCACTCATGCACATCCATACACACACGCAAGTATGTGCGCTCGGTGCACATTGATCGTTCAGATCTAAAGTTACCCAGAAGGCACCCTGACAGGATGTCCTGTTGGCACAGGGGGCTGCTGTAGTTGAACATTCACAGTATCTCAAACACACACACACACGCACACACGCACGCACGCACACACGCACACACGCACACACGCACACACGCACACACGCACACACACACACACACACACACACACACACACACACACACACACACACACACACACACACACACACAGCAACAGACAACATGCAAATATGCCCACACCTAAAGGCATACTCACACTGTGGATGAACCCTGGACTGTGAGCAACCATGTGTAGTAGTATAGGGCTCGTGTGGTTCTGTATTGACATACAGAGAGAAGATTGACTGACATAGTAGAACGGATGTGTGTTACGAAGGAACCAGTTGAGGGAATGGCAGTAGTGTGGATCAAAGTGGAGGGCAGTTGGACTGCTGTAGTAGTTGGACAGTGTATTAACTAAGACGACGGTGCTGCTGTAGTGATGGGATGCTCTGTAATGGCTAGATCCGTCAGACAGTTGGCCTGAACTCCCCATGGCCTGTCCAGCTTTCTGTGGTGCATGTGTAGCTCTGCTCAGACCTCTGACTGGGTGTTATTCACGTGCACGCTGGATAGAGAGGGAGGGGAGAGTGGTGGTTTAAATGCCTGAGTGTGGGTGTGGGTGTGTGTGTGTGTGGGTGTGTGTGTGTGTAGCAGAACTCGACAGTGAACAAAGTGTGCATTTTTCTGTGTGTCTGTGTTAGTCTATGTGTGTCTGCATGTGGCTTTTAAGTGTGTGAGAGAGAGAAGCCCTCAAAAACCAAACCCTGGGGCGTCTTACACTTGCTCTCTCTCTCTCTCTCGTTCCTCTTGTTTATTTTAGAGAGGTTTGTTCTGTTTACTGTGGTGAACTCCCCCCTTCACACACACTCCTTCACCCGTCTGACCAGTATGAGAGAGGGGGGGGGGGGGGGGGGGGGGGGGAGTGGGTGAGGAGAGAGGGCGGTGGTGTTTGACAAACGTACGCCCCGAACAGGATGTGGAGGTCTGCTGGCTTGTGGGTGTGTCAGATTGGCCAAGTCACAACTTACTCACAACACACGCACACACACACAGTCGCGGGAGGGTTCTTGCTCGAGGGCAAAGTCTCCCTTCCCCTTGACACGTTCATCCTTCCCTTCCCTGTTCCTCCCACCCGTTCCTCCTCCCTCTCTTACCCCTCAACCTTTCCCTCCCTTGCTCACCCCCCCCCCCCCTGTCCTTCCCATCTGACAGCAGCCTACTCCCTTCTTTTCAAGAAGAGATGGACGTGTTGTTGAAAGCACGGAGGACAATGAAAAGGATAACACATCAGGGTGTTTTTGTGTTGAATGCTTATGCGTGTTGTGTGTTGTGTGGTGGTGTGTTGAGTGGGTATGTGTATTGTCGTATGGGGCTCTTTGAGTGTGTGTGTGTCGTTTTATTTGTCCGTCAGAGAGGGCCAAAGGAAGTCCTGGAAGCTTCGTTTCCATCTGTCCTCTCCTCCATCCCTCGATTTTACACTGTCACTTCTGCTCTCCTTCATATATTGGAGGTGTGTGTGTGTGTGTGTGTGTGTGTGTGTGTGTGTGTGTGTGTGTGTGTGTGTGTGTGTGTGTGTGTGTGTGTGTGTGTGTGTGTGTGTGTGTGTGTGTGTGTGTGTGTGTGTGTGTGTGTGTGTGTGTGTGTGTGTGTGTGTGTGTGTGTGTGTGTGTGCGTGTGCGTGTGTGTGCGTGCGTGTGTGTTATAGTATATATTTTTTGACTGAACACATTCACATGCAAATCCCAAATTATACCCAGTGTTTTTCTTGGTGATAGTTGAAACTCTTTTAATCAATCAACCTCCTTCAACCCCCCATATCCCTTCTTAGCCGGCCTTCCTCCCTTCTCAGCCGTCCTAATCTTTCTTCTGCCCTTCTGCCCCCTTTCATCCCTTTAATCTCTCCTCTCCTCTTACATCTTCCCCTCTTTACCCCCGCTACCCTCACACTGCATGGGCATGCTATGAGGGAGTGAGGCCTACTGTACGTCCACACCGCAGGCCTACTACACACTAACAATTAGGGTTCCTCAGGGGTGATGGTTCCATGTGGAACCATATTGACCCGAACAACCCTTTGAGCCTTTCAATGGTTCTTTGCCGTTCCAAAAAAAAGGTTCTTTCCACTTTTAGTGAAAATGTAAATATATTGGCGGCGACTCATTCAAATAGTCTGTGGTGTGGTTTGCACACAGCTCTTTTTTTGTGCAACGGGAAGTGAGAGTGTCATTCCATTTGATCTAATCTGTTAGTTTTTACCTGTTGGATGGCCTGGTGTCAATTGAGGACAGTTGAACATGTCAGTAGTTCCAGAGCCAGCACACCCGATTCTACTTGTTAATAAACACAATAATAAAACCTATGGAATTCTAACAATATAATATGGCTATTAAACAAGAATTGAAAAATCCTTTATGGTTCTACAAAGACCTTTGAGATTGAGAACGGTTCTTTATAGAACCATTCTCCATGAAACCATTAAAACGCGTTCTATAGAGCCCCTAAAATGTTTTTAACCATAGCGGGAAATCCTGTTTGGTGCTATATAGAATATTTTTGGAATGGTTTCATTATAGACCCTTAGGAAAAGGTAATAGCACCGTATAGGTTCCAACCTTATGAG
Organism: Salvelinus fontinalis; assembly: GCF_029448725.1. Taxonomy (NCBI): domain Eukaryota; kingdom Metazoa; phylum Chordata; class Actinopteri; order Salmoniformes; family Salmonidae; genus Salvelinus; species Salvelinus fontinalis. Next base: position 42,746,462 of record NC_074690.1, read on the forward strand.
CATGGTTCTTTATAGAACCTTCAAAAAAAAGGTTCCATTTAGCACCAAAAAGAGTTCTGTTATATTTACAAGCCAAAGAACCCTTATTTGGCACTATGTAGAACCATTTGTTTTTAGAGTGTACACCTCAACATGTTGGTGCGGGAATCCCAAGAGAGCAGGAGTGAGAAAGAGAAGAGAGAGAAGGGGGAGATGGAGTAATGGAGTGGAGAGAGAAGGGGGAGATGGAATATTGGAGTGGAGAGAGAAGGGGAGGTGGAATAATGGAGTGGAAAGAGAAGAGAGAGAAGGAGGAGATGGAATATTGGAGTGGAAAGAGAAGAGAGAGAAGGAGGAGATGGAATATTGGAGTGGAGAGAGAAGGAAGAGATGGAATAATGGAGTGGAAAGAGAAGAGAGGGAAGGGGGAGATGGAATAATGGAGTGGCGAGAGCAGGGGGAGATGGAATATTGGAGTGACGAGAGCAGGGGGAGATGGAATAATGGAGTGGCGAGAGCAGGGGGAGATGGAATATTGGAGTGACGAGAGCAGGGGGAGATGGAATAATGGAGTGGCGAGAGCAGGGTGATTAGGGGGAGATGGAATAATGGAGTGGAGAGAGAAGGGGGAGGTGGAATAATGGAGTGGAGAGAGAAGGGGGAGATGGAATATTGGAGTGGAGAGAGAAGGGGGAGATGGAATATTGGAGTGGAGAGAGAAGGGGAGGTGGAATAATGGAGTGGAAAGAGAAGAGAGAGAAGGAGGAGATGGAATATTGGAGTGGAAAGAGAAGAGAGAGAAGGAGGAGATGGAATATTGGAGTGGAGAGAGAAGGAGGAGATGGAATAATGGAGTGGCGAGAGCAGGGGGAGATGGAATATTGGAGTGGAAAGAGAAGAGAGAGAAGGAGGAGATGGAATATTGGAGTGGAGAGAGAAGGAGGAGATGGAATAATGGAGTGGAAAGAGAAGAGAGGGAAGGGGGAGATGGAATAATGGAGTGGCGAGAGCAGGGGGATTAGGGGGAGATGGAATAATGGAGTGGAGAGAGAAGGGGGAGATGGAATATTGGAGTGACGAGAGCAGGGGGAGATGGAATAATGGAGTGGCGAGAGCAGGGGGAGATGGAATATTGGAGTGACGAGAGCAGGGGGAGATGGAATAATGGAGTGGCGAGAGCAGGGGGATTAGGGGGAGATGGAATAATGGAGTGGAGAGAGAAGGGGGAGGTGGAATAATGGAGTGGAAAGAGAAGAGAGGGAAGGGGGAGATGGAATAATGGAGTGGCGAGAGCAGGGGGATTAGGGGGAGATGGAATAATGGAGTGGCGAGAGCAGGGGGAGATGGAATATTGGAGTGGCGAGAGCAGGGGGAGATGGAATAATGGAGTGGCGAGAGCAGGGGGAGATGGAATAATGGAGTGGCGAGAGCAGGGGGATTAGGGGGAGATGGAATAATGGAGTGGCGAGAGCAGCGGGAGATGGAATATTGGAGAGGAAAGAGAAGATAGAGAAGGAGGAGATGGAATATTGGAGAAGAAAGAGAACAGAGAGAAGGGGGCGATGGAATAATGGAGTGGAGAGAGAAGAGAGAGAAGGAGGAGATGGAATATTGGAGTGGAAAGAGAAGAGAGAGAAGGAGGAGATGGAATATTAGAGTGGAGAGAGAAGGAGGAGATGGAATAATGGAGTGGCGAGAGCAGGGGGAGATGGAATATTGGAGTGGAAAGAGAAGAGAGAGAAGGAGGAGATGGAATATTGGAGTGGAGAGAGAAGGAGGAGATGGAATAATGGAGTGGAAAGAGAAGAGAGGGAAGGGGGAGATGGAATAATGGAGTGGCGAGAGCAGGGGGATTAGGGGGAGATGGAATAATGGAGTGGAGAGAGAAGGGGGAGATGGAATATTGGAGTGACGAGAGCAGGGGGAGATGGAATAATGGAGTGGCGAGAGCAGGGGGAGATGGAATATTGGAGTGACGAGAGCAGGGGGAGATGGAATAATGGAGTGGCGAGAGCAGGGGGATTAGGGGGAGATGGAATAATGGAGTGGAGAGAGAAGGGGGAGGTGGAATAATGGAGTGGAAAGAGAAGAGACGGAAGGGGGAGATGGAATAATGGAGTGGCGAGAGCAGGGGGATTAGGGGGAGATGGAATAATGGAGTGGCGAGAGCAGGGGGAGATGGAATATTGGAGTGGCGAGAGCAGGGGGAGATGGAATAATGGAGTGGCGAGAGCAGGGGGAGATGGAATAATGGAGTGGCGAGAGCAGGGGGATTAGGGGGAGATGGAATAATGGAGTGGCGAGAGCAGCGGGAGATGGAATATTGGAGAGGAAAGAGAAGATAGAGAAGGAGGAGATGGAATATTGGAGAAGAAAGAGAAGAGAGAGAAGGGGGAGATGGAATAATGGAGTGGAGAGAGAAGGGGGAGATGGAATAATGGAGTGGAAAGAGAAGAAAGAGAAGGGGGAGATGGAATAATTGAGTGGAAAGATAAGAGGGAGATGGAATAATGGAGTGAGAAGAGAGAGAAGGAGGAGATTGAATAATGGAGTGGAAAGAGAAGGGGGAGATGGAATAATGGAGTGGAAAGAAAGAGAGAAGGGGGATATGGAATAATGAAGTGGAAAGAGAAGAGAGAGAAGGAGGTGATGGAGTAGTGGAGTGGAGAGAGAAGGAGGAGATGGAATAATGTAGTGAGAAAGAGAAGAGAGAGAGAAGAGAGAGAAGGAGGAGCTGGAATAATGGAGTGGAAAGAGAAGAGAGAGAAGGAGAAGATGGAATAGTGGAGTGGAGAGAGAAGGAGGAGATGGAATAATGTAGTGAGAAAGAGAAGAGAGAGAAGGGGGAGATTGAATAATGGAGTGGAAAGAGAAGAGAGAGAAGGATGAGCTGGAATAATGGAGTAGAAAAAGAGAAGAGAGAGAAGGAGGTGATGGACTAGTGGAGTGGAGAGAGAAGGAGGAGATGGAATAATGTAGTGAGAAAGAGAAGAGAGAGAAGGAGGAGCAGGAATAATGGAGTGGAAAGAGAAGATAGAGAAGGAGGTGATGGAATAGTGGAGTGGAGAGAGAAGGAGGAGATGGAATAATGTAGTGAGAAAGAGAAGAGAGAGAAGGGGGAGATTGAATAATGGAGTGGAAAGAGAAGAGAGAGAAGGGGGGATGGAATAATGGAGTGGAAAGAGAAGAGAGAGAAGGGGAGATGGAATAATGGAGTGGAGAGATAAGGAGGAGCTGGAATAATGGAGTGGAAAGAGAAGAGAGAGAAGGGGGATGGAATAATGGAGTGGAGAGAGAAGGGGGAGATGGAATAATGGAGTGGAGAGAGAAGAGGGAGATGGAATAATGGAGTGGAATAATGAAGTGGAAAGAGATGAAAGAGCAGGGGGAGATGCAATAATTGAGTGCAAAGAGAAGAAGGAGATGGGATAATGGAGTGAGAAAGAGAAGACAGAGAATGAGGAGATTGAATAATGGAGTTGAAAGAGAAGAGAAAGAAGGGGGATATGGAATAATGGAGTGGATGGAGAAGAGTGAGAAGGGGGAAATGGAATAATGGAGTGGAAAGAGAAGAGAGAGAAGGAGGTGATGGAATAATGGTGTGGAGAGAGAAGGAGGAGGTGAAATAATGGAGTGGAAAGAGAAGAGAGAAAAGGGGGAGATGGAATAATGGAGTGAGAAAGAGAAGAGAGAGAAGGGGGAGATGGAATAATGGAGTTGAAAGAGAAGAGAGAGAAGGAGGAGCTGGAATAATGGAGTGGAAAGAGAAAAGAGAGAAGGGGATGGAATAAAGGAGTGGAGAGAGAAGGGGGAGATGGAATAATGGAGTGGAGAGAAGGAGGAGATGGAATAATGGAGTGGAAAGAGAAGAGAGAGAAGCGGGATGGAATAATGGAGTGGAGAGAGAAGGGGGATATGGAATACTGGAGTGGAGAGAGAAGAGAGAGAAGGGGGAGATGGAATAATGGAATGGAGAGAGAAGAGAGAGAAGGAGGAGACGGAATAATGGAGTGGAGAGAGAAGGAGGAGATGGAATAATGGAGTGGAAAGAGAAGAGAGAGAAGGGGGATGTAATAATGGAGTGGAGAGAGAAGGGAGATGGAATAATGGAGTGGAAAGACAATAGAGAGAAGGGGTAGATGGAATCATGGAGTGGAGAGAGAAGAGAGAGAAGGAGGAGATGGAATAATTGAGTGGAGAGAGAAGAGAGAGAAGGGGGAGATGGAATAATGGAGTGGAGAGAGAAGAGAGAGAAGGAGGAGATGGAATAATGGAGTGGAGAGAGAAGGAGGAGATGGAATAATGGAGAGGAAAGAGAAGAGAGAGAAGGGGGATGGAATAATGGAGTGGAGAGAGAAGGGGGAGATGGAATAATGGAGTGGAAAGAGAAGAGCGAGAAGGAGGAGCTGGAATCATGGAGTTGAAAGAGGAGAGAGAGAAGGGGGAGATTGAATAATGGAGTGGAGAGAGAAGGAGGAGATGGAATAATGGAGTGGAAAGAGAAGAGAGAGAGGGGGGAGATGGAATAATGGAATGGAGAGAGAAGGGGGAGATGGAATAATGGAGTGGAGAGAGACGAGAGAGATGGGGGAGATGTAATAATGGAATGGAGAGAGAAGGGGGAGATGGAATAATGGATTGGAAAGAGATGAAAGAGCAGGGAAGATGGAATAATTGAGTGGAAAGAGAAGAGGGAGATGGAATAATGGAGTGAGAAAGAGAAGAGAGAGAAGGGGGATATGGAATAATGGAGTGGACGAAGAAGAGTGAGAAGGGGGAAATGGAATTATGGAGTGGAAACAGAAGAGAGAGAAGGAGGTGATGGAATAATGGCGTGGAGAGAGAAGAAGGAGATGGAATAATGGAGTGGAAAGAGAAGAGAGAGAAGGGGGGATGGAATAATGGAATGAGAAAGAGAAGAGAGAGAAGGGGGGATGGAATAATGGAGTGGAAAGAGAAGGGAGAGAATGAGGAGCTGGAATAATTGAGCGGAAAGAGAAGAGAGTGAAGGGGGGATGGAATAATGGAGTGGAAAGAGAAGAGAGAGAAGGAGGAGCTGGAATAGTGGAGTGGAAAGAGAAAAGAGAGAAGGGGGAGATGGAATAATGGAGTGGAGAGAGAAGGAGGAGATGGAATAATGGAGTGGAAAGAGAAGAGAGAGAAGCGGGATGGAATAATGGAGTGGGGAGAGAAGGGGGAGATGGAATAATGGAGTGGAGAGAGAAGAGGGAGAAGGGGGAGATGGAATAATGGAGTGGAGAGAGAAGAGAGAAGGAGGAGACGGAATAATGGAGTGGAGAGAGAATGAGGAGATGGAATAATGGAGTGGAAAGAGAAGAGAGAGAAGGGGGATGGAATAATGGAGTGGAGAGAGAAGGGAGATGGAATAATGGAGTGGAAAGAGAAGAGAGAGAAGGGGTAGATGGAATAATGGAGTGGAGAGAGAAGAGAGAGAAGGAGGAGATGGAATAATGGAGTGGAGAGAGAAGAGAGAGAAGGAGGAGATGGAATAATGGAGTGGAGAGAGAAGAGATAGAAGGAGGAGATGGAATATTCGAGTGACGAGAGCAGGGGGAGATGGAATAATGGAGTGGCGAGAGCAGGGTGATTAGGGGGAGATGGAATAATGGAGTGGAGAGAGAAGGGGGAGGTGGAATAATGGAGTGGAGAGAGAAGGGGGAGATGGAATAATGGAGTGGAGAGAGAAGGGGGAGATGGAATAATGGAGTGGAGAGAGAAGGGGAGGTGGAATAATGGAGTGGAAAGAGAAGAGAGAGAAGGAGGAGATGGAATATTGGAGTGGAAAGAGAAGAGAGAGAAGGAGGAGATGGAATATTGGAGTGGAGAGAGAAGGAGGAGATGGAATAATGGAGTGGCGAGAGCAGGGGGAGATGTAATATTGGAGTGGAAAGAGAAGAGAGAGAAGGAGGAGATGGAATATTGGAGTGGAGAGAGAAGGAGGAGATGGAATAATGGAGTGGAAAGAGAAGAGAGGGAAGGGGGAGATGGAATAATGGAGTGGCGAGAGCAGGGGGAGATGGAATAATGGAGTGGAGAGAGAAGGGGGAGATGGAATATTGGAGTGACGAGAGCAGGGGGAGATGGAATAATGGAGTGGCGAGAGCAGGGGGAGATGGAATATTGGAGTGACGAGAGCAGGGGGAGATGGAATAATGGAGTGGCGAGAGCAGGGGGATTAGGGGGAGATGGAATAATGGAGTGGAGAGAGAAGGGAGGTGGAATAATGGAGTGGAAAGAGAAAAGAGGGAAGGGGGAGATGGAATAATGGAGTGGCGAGAGCAGGGGGATTAGGGGGAGATGGAATAATGGAGTGGCGAGAGCAGGGGGAGATGGAATATTGGAGTGGCGAGAGCAGGGGGAGATGGAATAATGGAGTTTCGAGAGCAGGGGGAGATGGAATAATGGAGTGGCGAGAGCAGGGGGATTAGGGGGAGATGGAATAATGGAGTGGCGAGAGCAGCGGGAGATGGAATATTGGAGAGGAAAGAGAAGATAGAGAAGGAGGAGATGGAATATTGGAGAAGAAAGAGAAGAGAGAGAAGGGGGAGATGGAATAATGGAGTGGAGAGAGAAGGGGGAGATGGAATAATGGAGTGGAAAGAGAAGAAAGAGAAGGGGGAGATGGAATAATGGAGTGGAAAGATAAGAGGGAGATGGAATAATGGAGTGAGAAGAGAGAGAAGGAGGAGATTGAATAATGGAGTGGAAAGAGAAGGGGGAGATGGAATAATGGAGTGGAAAGAAAGAGAGAAGGGGGATATGGAATAATGAAGTGGAAAGAGAAGAGAGAGAAGGAGGTGATGGAGTAGTGGAGTGGAGAGAGAAGGAGGAGATGAAATAATGTAGTGAGAAAGAGAAGAGAGAGAGAAGAGAGAGAAGGAGGAGATGGAATAATGTAGTGAGAAAGAGAAGAGAGAGAAGGGGGAGATTGAATAATGGAGTGGAAAGAGAAGAGAGAGAGGATGAGCTGGAATAATGGAGTGGAAAGAGAAGAGAGAGAAGGAGGTGATGGACTAGTGGAGTGGAGAGAGAAGGAGGAGATGGAATAATGTAGTGAGAAAGAGAAGAGAGAGAGAAGAGAGAGAAGGAGGAGCTGGAATAATGGAGTGGAAAGAGAAGATAGAGAAGGAGGTGATGGAATAGTGGAGTGGAGAGAGAAGGAGGAGATGGAATAATGTAGTGAGAAAGAGAAGAGAGAGAAGGGGGAGATTGAATAATGGAGTGGAAAGAGAAGAGAGAGAAGGGGGGATGGAATAATGGAGTGGAAAGAGAAGAGAGAGAAGGGGAGATGGAATAATGGAGTGGAGAGATAAGGAGGAGCTGGAATAATGGAGTGGAAAGAGAAGAGAGAGAAGGGGGATGGAATAATGGAGTGGAGAGAGAAGGGGGAGATGGAATAATGGAGTGGAGAGAGAAGAGGGAGATGGAATAATGGAGTGGAATAATGAAGTGGAAAGAGATGAAAGAGCAGGGGGAGATGCAATAATTGAGTGGAAAGAGAAGAAGGAGATGGACTAATGGAGTGAGAAAGAGAAGAGAGAGAATGAGGAGATTGAATAATGGAGTTGAAAGAGAAGAGGGAGAAGGGGGAGATGGAATAATGGAGTGGAAAGAGAAGAGAAAGAAGGGGGATATGGAATAATGGAGTGGACGGAGAAGAGTGAGAAGGGGGAAATGGAATAATGGAGTGGAAAGAGAAGAGAGAGAAGGAGGTGATGGAATAATGGTGTGGAGAGAGAAGGAGGAGATGAAATAATGGAGTGGAAAGAGAAGAGAGAGAAGGGGGAGATGGAATAATGGAGTGAGAAAGATAAGAGAGAGAAGGGGGAGATGGAATAATGGAGTTGAAAGAGAAGAGAGAGAAGGAGGAGCTGGAATAATGGAGTGGAAAGAGAAGAGAGAGAAGGGGGGATGGAATAATGGAATGGAAAGAGAAGAAAGAGAAGGAGGAGCTGGAATAATGGAGTGGAAAGAGAAAAGAGAGAAGGGGATGGAATAAAGGAGTGGCGAGAGAAGGGGGAGATGGAATAATGGAGTGGAGAGAAGGAGGAGATGGAATAATGGAGTGGAAAGAGAAGAGAGAGAAGGGGGATGGAATAATGGAGTGGAGAGAGAAGTGGGAGATGGAATAATGGAGTGGAAAGAGAAGAGAGAGAAGGGGGAGATGGAATAATGGAGTGGAGAGAGAAGAGAGAGAAGGAGGAGATGGAATAATGGAGTGGAGAGAGAAGGAGGAGATGGAATAATGGAGAGGAAAGAGAAGAGAGAGAAGGGGGAGATGGAATAATGGAGTGGAAAGAGAAGAGCGAGACGGAGGAGCTGGAATAATGGAGTGAAAAGATAAGAGAGAGAAGAGGGAGATGGAATAATGGAGTGGAAAGAGAAGAGAGAGAGGGGGGAGATGGAATAATTGAATGGAGAGAGAAGGGGGAGATGGAATAATGGAGTGGAAAGAGAAGAGAGAGAGGATGAGCTGGAATAATGGAGTGGAAAGAGAAGAGAGAGAAGGAGGTGATGGACTAGTGGAGTGGAGAGAGAAGGAGGAGATGGCATAATGTAGTGAGAAAGAGAAGAGAGAGAGAAGAGAGAGAAGGAGGAGCTGGAATAATGGAGTGGAAAGAGAAGATAGAGAAGGAGGTGATGGAATAGTGGAGTGGAGAGAGAAGGAGGAGATGGAATAATGTAGTGAGAAAGAGAAGAGAGAGAAGGGGGAGATTGAATAATGGAGTGGAAAGAGAAGAGAGAGAAGGGGGGATGGAATAATGGAGTGGAAAGAGAAGAGAGAGAAGGGGAGATGGAATAATGGAGTGGAGAGATAAGGAGGAGCTGGAATAATGGAGTGGAAAGAGAAGAGAGAGAAGGGGGATGGAATAATGGAGTGGAGAGAGAAGGGGGAGATGGAATAATGGAGTGGAGAGAGAAGAGGGAGATGGAATAATGGAGTGGAATAATGAAGTGGAAAGAGATGAAAGAGCAGGGGGAGATGCAATAATTGAGTGGAAAGAGAAGAAGGAGATGGACTAATGGAGTGAGAAAGAGAAGAGAGAGAATGAGGAGATTGAATAATGGAGTTGAAAGAGAAGAGGGAGAAGGGGGAGATGGAATAATGGAGTGGAAAGAGAAGAGAAAGAAGGGGGATATGGAATAATGGAGTGGACGGAGAAGAGTGAGAAGGGGGAAATGGAATAATGGAGTGGAAAGAGAAGAGAGAGAAGGAGGTGATGGAATAATGGTGTGGAGAGAGAAGGAGGAGATGAAATAATGGAGTGGAAAGAGAAGAGAGAGAAGGGGGAGATGGAATAATGGAGTGAGAAAGATAAGAGAGAGAAGGGGGAGATGGAATAATGGAGTTGAAAGAGAAGAGAGAGAAGGAGGAGCTGGAATAATGGAGTGGAAAGAGAAGAGAGAGAAGGGGGGATGGAATAATGGAATGGAAAGAGAAGAAAGAGAAGGAGGAGCTGGAATAATGGAGTGGAAAGAGAAAAGAGAGAAGGGGATGGAATAAAGGAGTGGCGAGAGAAGGGGGAGATGGAATAATGGAGTGGAGAGAAGGAGGAGATGGAATAATGGAGTGGAAAGAGAAGAGAGAGAAGGGGGATGGAATAATGGAGTGGAGAGAGAAGTGGGAGATGGAATAATGGAGTGGAAAGAGAAGAGAGAGAAGGGGGAGATGGAATAATGGAGTGGAGAGAGAAGAGAGAGAAGGAGGAGATGGAATAATGGAGTGGAGAGAGAAGGAGGAGATGGAATAATGGAGAGGAAAGAGAAGAGAGAGAAGGGGGAGATGGAATAATGGAGTGGAAAGAGAAGAGCGAGACGGAGGAGCTGGAATAATGGAGTGAAAAGATAAGAGAGAGAAGAGGGAGATGGAATAATGGAGTGGAAAGAGAAGAGAGAGAGGGGGGAGATGGAATAATTGAATGGAGAGAGAAGGGGGAGATGGAATAATGGAGTGGAAAGAGAAGAGAGAGAAGGGGGATATGGAATAATGGAGAAGACGGAGAAGAATGAGAAGGGGGAAATGGAATAATGGAGTGGAAACAGAAGAGAGAGAAGGAGGTGATGGAATAATGGTGTGGAGAGAGAAGGAGGAGATGGAATAATGGAGTGGAGAGAGAAGGAGGAGCTGGAATAATGGAGTGGAAAGAGAAGAGAGAGAGGGGGGAGATGGAATAATTGAATGGAGAGAGAAGGGGGAGATGGAATAATGGAGTGGAAAGAGAAGAGAGAGAAGGGGGATATGGAATAATGGAGTGAGAAAGAGAAGAGAGAGAAGGGGGGATGGAATAAGGGAGTGGAAAGAGAAGAGAGAAAAGGAGGAGCTGGAATAATGGAGCGGAAAGAGAAGAGAGTGAAGGGGGGATGGAATAATGGAGTGGAAAGAGAAGAGAGAGAAGGAGGAGCTGAAATAATGGAGTGGAAAGAGAAAAGAGAGAAGGTGGAGATGGAATAATGGAGTGGAGAGAGAATGAGGAGATGGAATAATGGAGTGGAAAGAGAAGAGAGAGAAGCGGGATGGAATAATGGAGTGGATAGCGAAGGGGGAGATGGAATAATGGAGTGTAGAGAGAAGAGAGAGAAGGGGGAGATGGAATAATGGAATGGAGAGAGAAGAGAGAGAAGGAGGAGACGGAATAATGGAGTGGAGAGAGAAGGAGGAGATGGAATAATGGAGTGGAAAGAGAAGAGAGAGAAGGGGGATGTAATAATGGAGTGGAGAGAGAAGGGAGATGGAATAATGGAGTGGAAATAGAATAGAGAGAAGGGGTAGATGGAATAATGGAGTGGAGAGAGAAGAGAGAGAAGGAGGAGATGGAATAATTGAGTGGAGAGAGAAGAGAGAGAAGGGGGAGATGGAATAATGGAGTGGAGAGAGAAGAGAGAGAAGGAGGAGATGGAATAATGGAGTGGAGAGAGAAGGAGGAGATGGAATAATGGAGAGGAAAGAGAAGAGAGAGAAGGGGGATGGAATAATGGGCTGGAGAGCGAAGGGGGAGATGGAATAATGGAGTGGAAAGAGAAGAGCGAGAAGGAGGAGCTGGAATCATGGAGTGGAAAGAGAAGAGAGAGAAGGGGGAGATTTAATAATGGAGTGGAGAGAGAAGGAGGAGATGGAATAATGGAGTGGAAAGAGAAGAGAGAGAGGTGGAGATGGAATAACGAAATGGAGAGAGAAGGGGAGATGGAATAATGGAATGGAGAGAGAAGGGGGAGATGGAATAATGGAGTGGAAAGAGATGAAAGAGCAGGGGGAGATGGAATAATTGAGTGGAAAGAGAAGAGGGAGATGGAATAATGGAGTGAGAAAGAGAAGAGAGAGACGGGGGATATGGAATAATGGAGTGGACGAAGAAGAGTGAGAAGGGGGAAATGGAATAATGGAGTGGAAACAGAAGAGAGAGAAGGAGGTGTTGGAATAATGGCGTGGAGAGAGAAGGAGGAGATGGAATAATAGAGTGGAAAGAGAAGAGAGAGAAGGGGGGATGGAATAATGGAGTGAGAAAGAGAAGAGAGAGAAGGGGGGATGGAATAATGGAGTGTAAAGAGAAGGGAGAGAAGGAGGAGCTGGAATAATGGAGCGGAAAGAGAAGAGAGTGAAGGGGGGATGGAATAATGGAGTGGAAAGAGAAGAGAGAGAAGGAGGAGCTGGAATAATGGAGTGGAAAGAGAAAAGAGAGAAGGGGGAGATGGAATAATGGAGTGGAGAGAGAAGGAGGAGATGGAATAATGGAGTGGAAAGAGAAGAGAGAGAAGCGGGATGGAATAATGGAGTGGGGAGAGAAGGGGGAGATGGAATAATGGAGTGGAGAGAGAAGAGAGAGAAGGGGGAGATGGAATAATGGAGTGGAGAGAGAAGAGAGAGAAGGAGGAGACGGAATAATGGAGTGGAGAGAGAAGGGGGGATGGAATAAGGGAGTGGAAAGAGAAGAGAGAAAAGGAGGAGCTGGAATAATGGAGCGGAAAGAGAAGAGAGTGAAGGGGGGATGGAATAATGGAGTGGAAAGAGAAGAGAGAGAAGGAGGAGCTGAAATAATGGAGTGGAAAGAGAAAAGAGAGAAGGTGGAGATGGAATAATGGAGTGGAGAGAGAATGAGGAGATGGAATAATGGAGTGGAAAGAGAAGAGAGAGAAGCGGGATGGAATAATGGAGTGGAGAGAGAAGGGGGAGATGGAATAATGGAGTGGAGAGAGAAGAGAGAGAAGGGGGAGATGGAATAATGGAATGGAGAGAGAAGAGAGAGAAGTAGGAGACGGAATAATGGAGTGGAGAGAGAAGGAGGAGATGGAATAATGGAGTGGAAAGAGAAGAGAGAGAAGGGGAATGTAATAATGGAGTGGAGAGAGAAGGGAGATGGAATAATGGAGTGGAAAGAGAATAGAGAGAAGGGGTAGATGGAATAATGGAGTGGAGAGAGAAGAGAGAGAAGGAGGAGATGGAATAATTGAGTGGAGAGAGAAGAGAGAGAAGGGGGAGATGGAATAATGGAGTGGAGAGAGAAAAGAGAGAAGGAGGAGATGGAATAATGGAGTGGAGAGAGAAGGAGGAGATGGAATAATGGAGAGGAAAGAGAAGAGAGAGAAGGGGGATGGAATAATGGGCTGGAGAGAGAAGGGGGAGATGGAATAATGGAGTGGAAAGAGAAGAGCGAGAAGGAGGAGCTGGAATCATGGAGTGGAAAGAGAAGAGAGAGAAGGGGGAGATTGAATAATGGAGTGGAGAGAGAAGGAGGAGATGGAATAATGGAGTGGAAAGAGAAGAGAGAGAGGTGGAGATGGAATAATGGAATGGAGAGAGAAGGGGGAGATGGAATAATGGAGTGGAGAGAGACGAGAGAGATGGGGGAGATGTAATAATGGAATGGAGAGAGAAGGGGGAGATGGAATAATGGAGTGGAAAGAGATGAAAGAGCAGGGGGAGATGGAATAATTGAGTGGAAAGAGAAGAGGGAGATGGAATAATGGAGTGAGAAAGAGAAGAGAGAGAAGGGGGATATGGAATAAAGGAGTGGACGAAGAAGAGTGAGAAGGGGGAAATGGAATAATGGAGTGGAAACAGAAGAGAGAGAAGGAGGTGATGGAATAATGGCGTGGAGAGAGAAGGAGGAGATGGAATAATGGAGTGGAAAGAGAAGAGAGAGAAGGGGGGATGGAATAATGGAGTGAGAAAGAGAAGAGAGAGAAGGGGGGATGGAATAATGGAGTGGAAAGAGAAGGGAGAGAAGGAGGAGCTGGAATAATGGAGCGGAAAGAGAAGAGAGTGAAGGGGGGATGGAATAATGGAGTGGAAAGAGAAGAGAGAGAAGGAGGAGCTGGAATAATGGAGTGGAGAGAGAAGAGAGAGAAGGGGGAGATGGAATAATGGAGTGGAGAGAGAAGAGAGAGAAGGAGGAGATGGAATAATGGAGTGGAGAGAGAAGGAGGAGATGGAATAATGGAGAGGAAAGAGAAGAGAGAGAAGGGGGATGGAATAATGGGCTGGAGAGAGAAGGGGGAGATGGAATAATGGAGTGGAAAGAGAAGAGCGAGAAGGAGGAGCTGGAATCATGGAGTGGAAAGAGAAGAGAGAGAAGGGGGAGATTGAATAATGGAGTGGAGAGAGAAGGAGGAGATGGAATAATGGAGTGGAAAGAGAAGAGAGAGAGGTGGAAATTGAATAATGGAATGGAGAGAGAAGGGGGAGATGGAATAATGGAGTGGAGAGAGACGAGAGAGAAGGGGGAGATGGAATAATGGAATGGAAATCGAAGAGCGAGAAGGAGGAGACGGAATAATGGAGTGGAGAGAGAAGGAGGAGATGGAATAATGGAGTGGAAAGAGAAGAGAGAGAAGGGGGATGTAATAATGGAGTGGAGAGAGAAGGGAGATGGAATAATGGAGTGGAAAGAGAATAGAGAGAAGGGGTAGATGGAATAATGGAGTGGATAGAGAAGAGAGAGAAGGAGGAGATGGAATAATTGAGTGGAGAGAGAAGAGAGAGAAGGGGGAGATGGAATAATGGAGTGGAGAGAGAAGAGAGAGAAGGAGGAGATGGAATAATGGAGTGGAGAGAGAAGGAGGAGATGGAATAATGGAGAGGAAAGAGAAGAGAGAGAAGGGGGATGGAATAATGGGCTGGAGAGAGAAGGGGGAGATGGAATAATGGAGTGGAAAGAGAAGAGCGAGAAGGAGGAGCTGGAATCATGGAGTGGAAAGAGAAGAGAGAGAAGGGGGAGATTTAATAATGGAGTGGAGAGAGAAGGAGGAGATGGAATAATGGAGTGGAAAGAGAAGAGAGAGAGGTGGAGATGGAATAATGGAATGGAGAGAGAAGGGGAGATGGAATAATGGAGTGGAGAGAGACGAGAGAGATGGGGGAGATGTAACAATGGAATGGAGAGAGAAGGGGGAGATGGAATAATGGAGTGGAAAGAGATGAAAGAGCAGGGGGAGATGGAATAATTGAGTTGAAAGAGAAGAGGATGATGGAATAATGGAGTGAGAAAGAGAAGAGAGAGAAGGGGGATATGGAATAATGGAGTGGACGAAGAAGAGTGAGAAGGGGGAAATGGAATAATGGAGTTGAAACAGAAGAGAGAGAAGGAGGTGATGGAATAATGGCGTGGAGAGAGAAGGAGGAGATGGAATAATGGAGTGGAAAGAGAAGAGAGAGAAGGGGGGATGGAATAATGGAGTGAGAAAGAGAAGAGAGAGAAGGGGGGATGGAATAATGGAGTGTAAAGAGAAGGGAGAGAAGGAGGAGCTGGAATAATGGAGCGGAAAGAGAAGAGAGTGAAGGGGGGATGGAATAATGGAGTGGAAAGAGAAGAGAGAGAAGGAGGAGCTGGAATAATGGAGTGGAAAGAGAAAAGAGAGAAGGGGGAGATGGAATAATGGAGTGGAGAGAGAAGGAGGAGATGGAATAATGGAGTGGAAAGAGAAGAGAGAGAAGCGGGATGGAATAATGGAGTGGGTAGAGAAGGGGGAGATGGAATAATGGAGTGGAGAGAGAAGAGAGAGAAGGGGGAGATGGAATAATGGAGTGGAGAGAGAAGAGAGAGAAGGAGGAGACGGAATAATGGAGTGGAGAGAGAAGGGGGGATGGAATAAGGGAGTGGAAAGAGAAGAGAGAAAAGGAGGAGCTGGAATAATGGAGCGGAAAGAGAAGAGAGTGAAGGGGGGATGGAATAATGGAGTGGAAAGAGAAGAGAGAGAAGGAGGAGCTGAAATAATGGAGTGGAAAGAGAAAAGAGAGAAGGTGGAGATGGAATAATGGAGTGGAGAGAGAATGAGGAGATGGAATAATGGAGTGGAAAGAGAAGAGAAAGAAGCGGGATGGAATAATGGAGTGGAGAGAGAAGGGGGAGATGGAATAATGGAGTGGAGAGAGAAGAGAGAGAAGGGGGAGATGGAATAATGGAATGGAGAGAGAAGAGAGAGAAGGAGGAGATGGAATAATGGAGTGGAGAGAGAATGAGGAGATGGAATAATGGAGTGGAAAGAGAAGAGAGAGAAGGGGAATGTAATAATGGAGTGGAGAGAGAAGGGAGATGGAATAATGGAGTGGAAAGAGAATAGAGAGAAGGGGTAGATGGAATAATGGAGTGGAGAGAGAAGAGAGAGAAGGAGGAGATGGAATAATTGAGTGGAGAGAGAATGAGGAGATGGAATAATGGAGTGGAAAGAGAAGAGAGAGAAGGGGAATGTAATAATGGAGTGGAGAGAGAAGGGAGATGGAATAATGGAGTGGAAAGAGAATAGAGAGAAGGGGTAGATGGAATAATGGAGTGGAGAGAGAAGAGAGAGAAGGGGGAGATGGAATAATGGAGTGGAGAGAGAAAAGAGAGAAGGAGGAGATGGAATAATGGAGTGGAGAGAGAAGGAGGCGATGGAATAATGGAGAGGAAAGAGAAGAGAGAGAAGGGGGATGGAATAATGGGCTGGAGAGAGAAGGGGGAGATGGAATAATGGAGTGGAAAGAGAAGAGTGAGAAGGAGGAGCTGGAATCATGGAGTGGAAAGAGAAGAGAGAGAAGGGGGAGATTGAATAATGGAGTGGAGAGAGAAGGAGGAGATGGAATAATGGAGTGGAAAGAGAAGAGAGAGAGGTGGAGATGGAATAATGGAATGGAGAGAGAAGGGGGAGATGGAATAATGGAGTGGAGAGAGACGAGAGAGATGGGGGAGATGTAATAATGGAATGGAGAGAGAAGGGGGAGATGGAATAATGGAGTGGAAAGAGATGAAAGAGCAGGGGGAGATGGAATAATTGAGTGGAAAGAGAAGAGGGAGATGGAATAATGGAGTGAGAAAGAGAAGAGAGAGAAGGGGGATATGGAATAAAGGAGTGGACGAAGAAGAGTGAGAAGGGGGAAATGGAATAATGGAGTGGAAACAGAAGAGAGAGAAGGAGGTGATGGAATAATGGCGTGGAGAGAGAAGGAGGAGATGGAATAATGGAGTGGAAAGAGAATAGAGAGAAGGGGGGATGGAATAATGGAGTGAGAAAGAGAAGAGAGAGAAGGGGGGATGGATTAATGGAGTGGAAAGAGAAGGGAGAGAAGGAGGAGCTGGAATAATGGAGCGGAAAGAGAAGAGAGTGAAGGGGGGATGGAATAATGGATTGGAAAGAGAAGAGAGAGAAGGAGGAGCTGGAATAATGGAGTGGAGAGAGAAGAGAGAGAAGGGGGAGATGGAATAATGGAGAGGAAAGAGAAGAGAGAGAAGGGGGATGGAATAATGGGCTGGAGAGAGAAGGGGGAGATGGAATAATGGAGTGGAAAGAGAAGAGCGAGAAGGAGGAGCTGGAATCATGGAGTGGAAAGAGAAGAGAGAGAAGGGGGAGATTGAATAATGGAGTGGAGAGAGAAGGAGGAGATGGAATAATGGAGTGGAAAGAGAAGAGAGAGAGGTGGAAATGGAATAATGGAATGGAGAGAGAAGGGGGAGATGGAATAATGGAGTGAAGAGAGACGAGAGAGATGGGGGAGATGTAATAATGGAATGGAGAGAGAAGGGGGAGATGGAATAATGGAGTGGAAAGAGATGAAAGAGCAGGGGGAGATGGAATAATTGAGTGGAAAGAGAAGAGGGAGATGGAATAATGGAGTGAGAAAGAGAAGAAAGAGAAGGGGGATATGGAATAAAGGAGTGGACGAAGAAGAGTGAGAAGGGGGAAATGGAATAATGGAGAGGACACAGAAGAGAGAGAAGGAGGTGATGGAATAATGGCGTGGAGAGAGAAGGAGGAGATGGAATAATGGAGTGGAAAGAGAAGAGAGAGAAGGGGGGATGGAATAATGGAGTGAGAAAGAGAAGAGAGAGAAGGGGGGATGGAATAATGGAGTGGAAAGAGAAGAGAGAGAAGGAGGAGCTGGAATAATGGAGTGGAAAGAGAAAAGAGAGAAGGGGGAGATGGAATAATGGAGTGGAGAGAGAAGGAGGAGATGGAATAATGGAGTGGAAAGAGAAGAGAGAGAAGCGGGATGGAATAATGGAGTGGGGAGAGAAGGGGGAGATGGAATAATGGAGTGGAGAGAGAAGAGAGAGAAGGGGGAGATGGAATAATGGAGTGGAGAGAGAAGAGAGAGAAGGAGGAGACGGAATAATGGAGTGGAGAGAGAAGGAGGAGATGGAATAATGGAGTGGAAAGAGAAGAGAGAGAAGGGGGATGGAATAATGGAGTGGAGAGAGAAGGGAGATGGAATAATGGAGTGGAAAGAGAAGAGAGAGAAGGGGTAGATGGAATAATGGAGTGGAGAGAGAAGAGAGAGAAGGAGGAGATGGAATAATGGAGTGGAGAGAGAAGAGAGAGAAGGAGGAGATGGAATAATGGAGTGGAGAGAGAAGGAGGAGATGGAATAATGGAGAGGAAAGAGAAGAGAGAGAAGGGGGATGGAATAATAGAGTGGAGAGAGAAGGGGGAGATGTAATAATGGAGTGGAAAGAGAAGAGAGAGAAGGGGGATGGAATAATGGAGTGGAGAGAGAAGGGAGATAGAATAATGGAGTGGAGAGAGAAGAGAGAGAAGGAGGAGATGGAATAATGGAGTGGAAAGAGAAGAGAGAGAAGGGGGAGATGGAATAATGGAGTGGAGAGAGAAGTGTGTGTGCGTGTCTGTGTGTTTTACTCCTCCAGGGTAGATTGGTAGGTTGGTATTTGTGTGTGTGTCTGTGTGTGACTGCTTTCTTTCACAGGGACAGCGAATAGCAGACTAAAGTGAAGTCCTTTCTTTTCTTTAGAGAAAAAGGAGAGAAATCATCAGGAGGCAGAACAAGGTGTTTGGTCTCAGAGGCTGGCTGTGTTATTTTCTGTCGCCGCCCCAGTGTGGTGGTTAGACTTTTTGGCCTTCCCTGAGTTCCCTTGAGCTCGAACGCATCCACCCTCAAGGTTTCGTGTGTGTTTATTAGCTGGAGGGAAGACAGGAGAGAGAGGGGAGATATGAGGGCAGAGGTGGACGGGATCGTTTTTGGGTGTCCAGCACTATCTCTACCCTCTCCCCCTTCATCCCCCTCTACCCCTTCATCTCTCTCTCCCCGAGCCCAGATAAGTGGAGCCAGAGTCTGTGGGGGTTAGAGATTCCTGTCTGGCACGCTCTACATTCCTGTGTCGGACTGAGGAAGCAGCCTAGCCGTCTTCCCCTCCATTTCCAAATCATCCCCTTCTCCTAGAGTCTCCTAAAGTCACAGTATACTTATCACTCACCTCTCGACCTCTCTCCACCAAGCTCTAATTCTCTCTCTTATTCCCCCTATGTAGCCCTCTCTTGTTCTCTCCTTAGTCTCCCTTCCCCGTTATTCTCTCTAGTTATCTCTCTAGTCTACCACTTTCTCTTTCGTCCTCTCTCTACAGCATATTTCTCCTTCTAGTGTATTGCCTGTATTCCTCCTGCTCTCACTTCTCTTCTCACTCTGTCCAGTCTCATTTATCAATTGTTCTCTCTTCTTGACCCATGACTCTTCATTCCTTTGCTGTTCCCTTTCCCCTCTCATCTTTTTAGTTGTATTCCTTTCCTCCCTTCTATTGTCCTCCCTGTCCCTTTCTCGCTCTCACTCTCTCTGGGGTGTGTTTTAGGGCTTAGGATGGGGTCATGTGGGCTCATGCTGTCCTTCTCTCTAATGGTCCGTTAACGAGAGAGAGAGAGAGAGAGACAGAGAGAGAGAGAGAGAGAGAGAGAGAGAAGTCTGAACGAACAGCCGATCTAGCTCTCTCTCTCTATGTGTGTGTGTGCGTGCGTGCGTGCGTGCGTGCGTGCGTGCGTGTGACCTACCCTTCACTCCATTTAGGGCCTGAGCTCTTCCCCTGCTCAGGGGAAACAGGAAATGACACGTTTGTAGCCTTGAATAAGCGCAGGGGCCTGTGACAGGCTCTGTCCACTGGCTCCTAGGGGAGAACAGGGGGAGGCAGGGGGAGACCTATTTCATTTGCACAGCTTCTGCTGATTTGATCCAAAGCAATTCATATCAATGGTCCTACTTTCATTTGGCAGGAGGAGAAAAAAATCAGAGGAGCATCTCACATCCCTCTCCCCTTTCTCCCTCTATCCATCTCTCTATTCTCATTCGTTCCTTCTCTATCGCTCTCTCTATTCTCATTCTTTCCTTCTCTATCCATCTCTCTATTCTCATTCGTTCCTTCTCTATCGCTCTCTCTATTCTCATTCGTTCCTTCTCTATCGCTCTCTCCATTCTCATTCTTTCCTTCTCTGTCCATCTCTCTATTCTCTTCCTTTCCTTCTCTATTGCTCCCTCTATCCATCTCTCTATTCTCATTCTTTCCTTCTCTATCGCTCCCTCTATCCATCTCTCTATTCTCATTCGTTCCTTCTCTATCGCTCTCTCTATCCATCTCTCTATTCTCATTCTTTCCTTCTCTATCCATCTCTCTATTCTCATTCTTTCCTTCTCTGTCGCTCCCTCTATCCGTCTCCCTATTCTCACCTTAGCTCCAACAGCTAGAGATCTCCACTGATCAGCCACTGCTAAACTGATGGTAAGATAGCTCTACTATAGCTTGGCCTGATTTCACAGTAATAGGTCTTGACCAGGACTTGACCCTGAACACTCAACTACAACCCAATCTCTACCATCTGCTTCTCCTGTCCCGCTCTCTCTATCTCTGCTCTCCCCCTTTCTCTCCCTCTGTGCTTACCCCCTTTCTCTTCCTCCCCCTCTCTACATCTTCCTCTGTATACTGTACTGCCATGCTGCGGAGTCTTCTGGGCCAGCTCTCTCAATTGTGAGAGGAAATATTGCCAAGGCCACAGGAGACACACAGGCAGCGTGGACGTGAGTGAGTGATGCAGCAGCAGTCCTAGCGTTAGGAGACTGGAGAGCTGAGCACAGAGAGACAATACAAGGTGATCCACTGATCACCTACTGATGTACAACACTTTTTCACTCACTCCCATTTGAGGAGCTGTCTCAGATATGACACCCGGCCACCTCGCTCAGACCTGGGAGACACTCTGCTGTGTCAGAACAAGAGAACACTCTGCACTGTCTGTCACATGGCTTGTGACATTGTTCCTCCAGTACTCCGCGGGTCTGTCCGGAAGCAGGGTGGGTTGGCTGTAGTAGTAGTGTGTCTGTCCGGAAGCAGGGTGGGTTGGCTGCAGTAGTAGTAGTGTGTCTGTCGGGAAGCAGGGTGGGTTGGCTGTAGTAGTAGTGTGTCTGTCCGGAAGCAGGGTGGGTTGGCTGTAGTAGTAGTAGTGTGTCTGTTGGGAAGCAGGGTGGGTTGGCTGTAGTAGTAGTGTGTCTGACCGGAAGCAGGGTGGGTTGGCTGTAGTAGTAGTGTGCCTGTCCGGAAGCAGGGTATGTTGGCTGTAGTAATAGTTTGTCTGTCCGAAAGCAGGGCGGGTTGGCTGTAGTAGTAGTGTGTCTGTCCGGAAGCAGGGTGGGTTGGCTGTAGTAATAGTTTGTCTGTCCGAAAGCAGGGCGGGTTGGCTGTAGTAGTAGTGTGTCTGTCCGGAAGCAGGGTATGTTGGCTGTAGTAATAGTTTGTCTGTCCGAAAGCAGGGTGGGTTGGCTGTAGTAGTAGTGTGTCTGTCCGGAAGCAGGGTGGGTTGGCTGTAGTAGTAGTGTGTCTGACCGGAAGCAGGGCGGGTTGGCTGTAGTAGTAGTGTGTCTGTCCGGAAGCAGGGTGGGTTGGCTGTAGTAGTAGTGTGTCTGTCCGGAAGCAGGGTGGGTTGGCTGTAGTAGTAGTGTGTCTGACCGGAAGCAGGGTGGGTTGGCTGTAGTAGTAGTGTGTCTGACCGGAAGCAGGGTGGGTTGGCTCTAGTAGTGTGTCTGACCGGAAGCAGGGTGGGTTGGCTGTAGTAGTAGTGTGTCTGTCGGGAAGCAGGGTTGGTTGGCTGCAGTAGTAGTGTGTCTGTCGGGAAGCAGGGTGGGTTGGCTGTAGTAGTAGTGTGTCTGTCCGGAAGCAGGGCGGGTTGGCTGTAGTAGTAGTGTGTCTGACCGGAAGCAGGGTGGGTTGGCTGTAGTAGTAGTGTGTCTGTCCGGAAGCAGGGCGGGTTGGCTGTAGTAGTAGTGTGTCTGACCGGAAGCAGGGTGGGTTGGCTATTGTAGTAGTGGGTCTGTCCGGGAGCAGGGTGAGTTGGCTGTTGTAGTAGTGTGTCTGTCCGGAAGCAGGGTGGGTTGGCTGTAGTAGTAGTGTGTCTGTCCGGAAGCAGGGTGGGTTGGCTGTAGTAGTAGTGTGTCTGTCCGGAAGCAGGGCGGGTTGGCTGTAGTAGTATTGTGTCTGTCCGGAAGCAGGGTATGTTGGCTGTAGTAATAGTTTGTCTGTCCGAAAGCAGGGCGGGTTGGCTGTAGTAGTAGTGTGTCTGTCCGGAAGCAGGGCGGGTTGGCTGTAGTAGTAGTGTGTCTGTCCGGAAGCAGGGCGGGTTGGCTGTAGTAGTAGTGGGTCTGTCCGGAAGCAGGGCGGGTTGGCTGTAGTAGTAGTGTTTCTGACTGTAAACTGGTGGCACCACTCCCTTTCTCTCTCAGTTCAGTTCAATTCAAAGGGCTTTATTGACATGGGAAACATATGCTTACATTGCCAAAACAAGTGAAATAGATAATAAAGAAAGTGAAATCAACAATACAAAATGTACAGTTAACATTACACTCAAAAGTTCCAAAGATATAGATATATATATATATATATACAGTGGGGCAAAAAAGTATTTAGTCAGCCAACAATTGTGCAAGTTCTCCCACTTAAAAAGATGAGACGCCTGTAATTTTCATCATAGGTACACTATGACAGACAAAATGAGAAAAAGAAATCCAAAAAATCACATTGTAGGATTTTTAAAGAATTTATTTGCAAATTATGGTGGAAAATAAGTATTTGGTCAATAACAAAAGTTTATTTCAATACTCAATACCTTTGTTGGCAATGACAGAGGTCAAATGTTTTCTGTAAGTCTTCACAGGGTTTTCACACACTGTTGCTGGTATTTTGGCCCATTCCTCCATGCAGATCTCCTCTAGAGCAGTGATGTTTTGGGGCTGTTGCTGGGCAACACGGACTTTCAACTCCCTCCAAAGATTTTCTATGGGGTTGAGATCTGGAGACTGGCTAGGCCACTCCAGGACCTTGAAATGCTTCTTACGAAGCCACTCCTTTGTTGCCCGGGCGGTGTGTTTGGGATCATTGTCATGCTGAAAGACCCAGCCACGTTTCATCTTCAATGCCCTTGCTGATGGAAGGAGGTTTTCACTCAAAATCTCACAATACATGGCCCCATTCATTCTTTCCTTTACACGGATCAGTCGTCCTGGTCCCTTTGCATAAAAACAGCCCCAAAGCATGATGTTTCCACCCCCATGCTTCACAGTAGGAATGGTGTTATTTGGATGCAACTCAGCATTCTTTGTCCTCCAAACACGACGAGTTGAGTTTTTACCAAAAAGTTCTATTTTGGTTTCATCTGACCATATGACATTCTCCCAATCTTCTTCTGGATCATCCAAATGCTCTCTAGCAAACTTCAGATTGGCCTGGACATGTACTGGCTTAAGCAGGGGGACACGTCTGGCACTGCAGGATTTGAGTCCCTGGCGGCGTAGTGTGTTACTGATGGTAGGCTTTGTTACTTTGGTCCCAGCTCTCTGCAGGTCATTCACTAGGTCCCCCCGTGTGGTTCTGGGATTTTTGCTCACCGTTCTTGTGATCATTTTGACCCCACGGGGTGAGATCTTGCGTGGAGCCCCAGATCTAGGGAGATTATCAGTGGTCTTGTATGTCTTCCATTTCCTAATAATTGCTCCCACAGTTGATTTCTTCAAACCAAGCTGCTTAACTATTGCAGATTCAGTCTTCCCAGCCTGGTGCAGGTCTACAATTTTGTTTCTGGTGTCCTTTGACAGCTCTTTGGTCTTGGCCATAGTGGAGTTTGGAGTGTGACTGTTTGAGGTTGTGGACAGGTGTCTTTTATACTGATAACAGTTCAAACAGGTGCCATTAATACAGGTAACAAGTGGAGGACAGAGGAGCCTCTTAAATAAGAAGTTACAGGTCTGTGAGAGCCAGAAATCTTGCTTGTTTGTAGGTGACCAAATACTTATTTTCCACCATAATTTGCAAATAAATTCATTAAAAATCCTACAATGTGATTTTCTGTTTTATTTTCTCATTTTGTCTGTCATAGTTGAAGTGTATCTATGATGAAAATCACAGGCCTCTCTCCTCTTTTTAAGTGGGAGAACTTGCACAATTGGTGGCTGACTAAATACTTTTTTGCCCCACTGTATATATATAGATATATATAGAGAGAGAGACATTTAAAATGTCACATTATGGCTGTGTACAGTGTTATAATGATGTGCAAAAAGTTAACTACAAAAAGAAAAATAAATCAACATAAACATGGGTTGTATTTACAATGGTGTTTGTTCTTCCCTGGTTGCCCTTTTCTTGCTGCTGCAATGGCACACTGTGGTGTTTCACCCAATAGATATGGGAGTTTATCAACATTTGATTTGCTTTGGAATTCTTTGTGGGTCTGTGTAATCTGAGGGAAATATGTGTCTCTAATATGGTCATCAAGCGTTATGATGAAACTGGCTCTCATGAGGACCGCCACAGGAAAGGAAGACCCATAGTTACCTCTGCTGCCGAGGATAAGTTCATTGGAGTTACCATCCTCAGAAATCAACAATTAACCGCACCTCAGATTGCAGCCCAAATAAATGCTTGACAGAGTCTCAACATCAACTGTTCAGAGGAGACTGCGTGAATTAGGCCTTCATGGTCGAATTGCTGCAAAGAAACCACTACTAAAGGACATCAATAAGAAGAAGAGACTTACTTGGGCCAAGAAACATGAGCAATGGACAGTGGAAATCTGTCCTTTGGTCTGATGAGTCCAAATTTGAGATTTTTGGTTCCAACTGCCATGTCTTTGTGAGACACAGAGTAGGTGAATGGATGATCTCCACATATGTGGTTCTCACCGTGAAGCATGGAGGAGGAGGTGTGATGGTGTGCCGGTGCTTTGCTGTTGACACTGTCTGTGATTCATTTAGAATTCAAGGCACACTTAACCAGCAAGGCTACCACAGCATTCTGCTGTGAAACGCCATACCATATGGTTTGGGCTTAGTTGGACTGTCATTTGTTTTTCAACAGGACAATGATCCAACACACCTCCAGGCTGTGTAAGGGCTATTTGACCAAGAAGGAGAGTGATGGAGTGCTGCATCAGATGACCTTGCCTCAGTGATCCCCCCGACCTCAAACCATTTGAGATGGTTTGGGATGAGTTGGACCGCAGAGTGAAGGAAAAGCAGCCAACAAGTGCTCATAATATGTGGAACTCCTTCAAGACTGTTGGAAAAGCATTCTTCATGAAGCTGGTTGAGAGATTGCCAAGAGTGTGCAAAGCTGTCATCAAGGCAAAGGGTGGCTTCTTTGAAGAATCTCAAACACTTTTTTTGGTTACTACATGATTCCATATATGTTATTTTTATTGTTTTGATGTCTTCACTATTATTCTAGAATGTAGAAAATAGTAAAAATAAAGAAAAAACCCTGTTTTGACTGGTACTGTGTATGTTGATAGGTGTGAGGCTCAAGCTGCATCTTTGTCACCCCACGATCCTGTAGAAATAAATGTGTTCTTTGACAATTTTAACTGCACACTTGTTGTTTGTGTACATGTATTTTATATGTTTTTACCCCACACCGCTTTTCATAAATTTCTAAAGCAGACCCTCAAAAGCTTTTTTGAAATCAACACAGCATGAGAAGACTTTGCCTTTGTTTTGGATGGTTTGTTTTTGTCAATTGTCGTACTGTAATTTGGTAAAAAGCCAATTTGACATTTGCTCAGTACATTGTTTTCACTGAGGAAATGTACAAGTCTGCTGTTAATGATAATGCAGAGGATTTTCCCAAGGTTGCTGTTGACGCATATACCACGGTAGTTAGTTGCGGTCAAATTTGTCTCCACTTTTGTGGATTTGGGTGATCAGTCCTTGGTTCCAAATATTGGGGAAGATGCCAGAGCTGAGGATGATGTTAAAGAGTTTAAGTCTCTTTCTCTCGTTCTCCCTCTGCTTTCAGGACAAAGCCGTGCATGTCTGCTTCCCTTCCCCACCCTACATTCCTCTTTCCCCTCTCCCCCGCTCCCTCTCTCCTTTACCTCCTACTCGCTCACGCTCTCCCTTCGACCTATCATCCTCTCCCCTATCCCTCTGTCTTTCTCGCTCTCTATCTCACTCTCCCTACCCTAGTCCCCTCTGACTCTTGCTCTGCCTTCTGCTATCGTTATCGCGCTCTCAAATTCTACTCACTCTCTCGACCTTCTGATATTCTGCTTTCCCTTCTACTCTCTTTCACCCTTCCCATATCCCTCGCTACTCTGCTCTCCTTCTCTCCAGCTCTCCCTTCATCCTACTTTCTCTCCCTTTTCTCTAGCTTTTATTCTATTACACCCTTTTCTCCCCCCCTTTCTTTTCCCCATCAGTCTTGCTTTCTCTTTCAACTCTCTCTCGCATTCCCCTTACTCTTTCTCTCTCTCATCTCTCCCTCCCTCCCACTCTGCTCAGTCCTGTTCCGCTAAGCTGCATTAACTCCCAAGATTACCTTGAGCCCTGCAATCCTCCAAACCTACCCCCTCTCCTCCTTGCCCCTCCCTCCCTCCTCTCCCTCCATACCTACCCCAATGTACCCCCCCCTTAATCACTCACTCACGCAGTCACTCATATACTCCTTCACCTCTCCCCATTCCAAACTTACCCCTCCCACACTCACTAACCCCCCAGTCACCTCTCTCCACCGTCCACCTCTTCCCGTTTTTCATCCACCCACCCACACTCACTCATACACCCGCTGCACCCCTGCAACTCTCCCCCCAATCATCCACCCACTCTCCATCCACCTCTCCTCTCCCGCCCCAAACACATACACAATATGACTACTCCCACCCCCCTCAACCCATCCACCCACCTACACTCACTCGCCCTCCCACCCTCCCCACCACTACCATCATCACCACCATATTTTCTCTACCCTCCTCTCCTCTCTTGTACTCTTTCTGCCTCGTTCCCTCCTCTCCAGCCTTCAGGCTCTATTTGATTTATTCCTACCCTCCCTCCTCCCTCCATTCCTCTCTCCATATCTCCTTGGAGGTTGTGGCCCTGCCAGTCCCTAAAAACAACAGAGAGAGAGAAAGAGAGAGAGGGAGAGAGAGAATAACAACCTCTTTTACTTTCCATCCTCCCTCCTTTTCTTACCCAGCATGTTTTTCATTCCCCTCTCCCACACTGCTTTTTAAATTGCCTCTGAATTCTTGAACTGCTTTAGTGTCTCACTCCCCTTCTACACTGAAATTACTTTTTACCCTGTCAAACTCTGGCACGTTGAGGAAGAAGTTCAACCTCCCCTTTTTACCCTCTCAAACTCTGGCACATTGAGGCAGAAGTTCAACCTCCCCTTTTTACCCTCTCCAACTCTGGCACGTTGAGGAAGAAGTTCAACCTCCCCTTTTTACCCTGTCAAACTCTGGCACGTTGAGGAAGAAGTTCAACCTCCCCTTTTTACCCTGTCAAACTATGGTACGTTGAGGAAGAAGTTCAACCTCCCCTTTTTACCCTCTCCAACTCTGGCACGTTGAGGAAGAAGTTCAACCTCCCCTTTTTACCCTCTCCATCTCTGGCACGTTGAGGAAGAAGTTCAACCTCCCCTTTTTACCCTGTCAAACTCTGGCACGTTGAGGAAGAAGTTCAACCTCCCCTTTTTACCCTGTCAAACTATGGTACGTTGAGGAAGAAGTTCAACCTCCCCTTTTTACCCTCTCCAACTCTGGCACATTGAGGAAGAAGTTCAACCTCCCCTTTTTACCCTCTCAAACTCTGGCACGTTGGGGAAGAAGTTCAACCTCCCCTTTTAACCCTCTCAAACTCTGGCACGTTGAGGAAGAAGTTCAACCTCCCCTCCCTCTTTGTCCACACACATACACGTTACACTATTGTGTACACATTTGGTATTTTTGTCAACATTGCCCTTGTGAAATCTTTTGTGAGTGTGTTTGTGGTCCCTCTACTCGTTCTAGGCTAGCCAGGCTCTGAACAGACATAAGCGTGAGGACAAAGTGCTAAGACACCCAGGAATGCTAGCAGCACCGTTGTATGTGACTCAAAAAGAACACCCAGAGCTGGGATTGAACCCACAGTCTATGGAGCAGGAGTTCACTGCTTAGACCACTGTGCCACCCGTCCACAATGTGCATCCTAATTCATTACTTAACCTTGGAATTGTATGTTTCATTCCTTTAAAACTCTATCCTTAATTTAACCAATGGGAATGAATGCAACCCTATCCTGAACCATAATCCTTCATTTAGCCAATTGGAATGAATGCCTAAATTGTTAACCAATCAGAATGAACGCCTGAAGTTAACCGTAGAGTTGTTTCTGTATCCCAAACCTAAATACCAGATGTCGTCACTAGGAGCAATGGTGAGCACTATTACCATTATGTAGGCTTGGGTTTTACTAGGGAGTTGTGAACGGGGGCGATTGCGTGTTCATTCTCAGTGATAGGCACACATTTTTTTTCAACTTAGAAATTTGACGTTGGGAGCAACTTGGAGAAGTTTGGAGACATGTGGAAAAAGGTCTAATTCTGCAGTGAGACTGTGAGAGCTTGTTGGACAGTGAACCTGATTCTGTCACATTGGGATGCCTAAGCTCTCAGAGGTAGATGTTTCCTATCCCCGCCCCAACCTGAACCCTTTGGGGATTAAACAAATGTGTTGTTGAGAAACTGCCTACTCCTACTAACCTGTGTGTGTGTGTGTGTGTGTGTGTGTGTGTGTGTGTGTGTGTGTGTGTGTGTGTGTGTGTGTGTGTGTGTGTGTGTGTGTGTGTGTGTGTGTGTGTGTGTGTGTGTGTGTGTGTGTGTCCTCCTGACAGGGCTGTGTGTGTGTGTGTGTGTGTGTGTGTGTGTGTGTGTGTGTGTGTGTGTGTGTGTGTGTGTGTGTGTGTGTGTGTGTGTGTGTGTGTGGGTGTGTGTGGGTGTGAATTAAACCTGATATTTCTAGAAATGGACACCCAAAAATGGCTTAACTCGAAAGAGTGTTGGGTTTCCACACTCTCCCTCCCTCAGCTGCAGAACAGAAGGTCAGAGGTTACATGGGGTCAAATAAACCTTCCTGCCTTTTCTGCTCTCCGTATTTACTGTGGTGAAACACGCACACTAATAATACACACCCTTCATAAAACACACATACTCCAGTCAGATATACTGTTCAGACTGAAACTTAAGGCTACTTGCGTTACCCCGGTTCTCTGATATTACGAGGGAGATATCTCACTAGTAGAGTATACCAGAATCAAAGTAGCTCGAAGAACCAATCATACTCATGTGATGGAGACAGATGAGTTGAGTGGCGAATTAGGGCTCCTTACCTCTAAAGAGCCATCCGCCTGCCCTCTGATTATTCTCGAGCATGCCAAAACTTTTTCACACTCTTGCAAGTAGGGGTATATGGTGAGATGTCTCACTCATAATATCAGAGAACCGGGGTTACGCAAGTAAACTTATTTTCTCTTTTAATTCTTTGTTTCGACACCTCAATGTGGCCAGCTCCCGTATCGCACACGCTTTCTGAAGCCAGGTAGACTCAATATCATCACTCATACACTCAATTAGTATTTGGTAGCATTGCCTTTAAATTGTTTAACTTTGGTAAAACGTTTCAGGTAGCCTTCCACAAGCTTCCCACAATAAGTTGGGTGAATTTTGGCCCATTCCTCCTGACAGGGCTGGTGTAACTGAGTCAGGTTTGTAGGCCTCCTTGCTCGCACACACTTTTTTAGTTCTGCCCACACATTTTCCATAGGATTGAGGTCAGGGCTTTGTGATGGCCACTCCAATATCTTGACTTTGTTGTCCTTAAGCGATTTTGCCACAACTTTGGAAGTATGCTCGGGGGTCATTGTCCATTTGGAAGACCCATTTGCGACCAAGCTTTAACTTCCTGACTGATGTCTTGAGATGTTGCTTCAATATATCCACATAATTTTCCTCCCTCATGAAGCCATCTATTTTGTTTACTGCACCATTCCCTCCTGCAGCAAAGCACCCCCACAACATGATGCTGCCAACCCCATGCTTCACAATTGGGATGGTGTTCTTCGGCTTGCAAGCCACCCCCTTTTTCCTCCAAACATAATGATGGTCATTATGGCCAAACAGTTCTATTTTTGTTTCATCAGACCAGAGGACATTTCTCCAAAAAACACGATCTTTGTCTCCATGTGCAGTCGCAAACCGTAGTCTGGCTTTTTTATTGCGGTTTTGGAGCAGTGGCTTCTTCCTTGCTGAGCGGCCTTTCAGGTTATGTCAATATAGGACTTGTTTTACTGTGGATATAGATAATTTTGTACCTGTTTCCTCCAGAATCTTCACAAGGTCCTTTGCTGTTGTTCTGGGATTGATTTTCACTTTTTGCACCAAAGTACGTTCATCTCTAGGAGACAGAATGTGTCTCCTTCCTGCGCGGTATGACGGCTGCGTGGTCCCATGGTGTTTATACTTGTGTACTATTGTTTGTACAGATGAATTTGGTACCTTTAGGCATTTGTAAATTTCTCCCAAGGATGAACCAGACTTGTGGAGGTCTATAATTTTTTCGTTGGCTGATATCTTTTGATTTTCCCATGATATCAAGCAAAGAGGCACTGAGTTTGACAGTAGGCCTTGAAATACATCCACAGGTACACCTTCAATTGACTCACATGATGTCAATTAGCCTATCAGAAGCTTCTAAAGCCATGACATCATTTTCTGGAATTTTGCAAGCTGTTTAAAGGCACAGTTAACTTAGTGTATGTAAACTTCTGACCCACTGGAATTGTGATACCGTGAATTATTAGTGAAATAATCTGTCTGTAAACAATTGTTGGAAAAATGACTTGTGTCATGCACAAAGAAGATGTCCTAACCGACTTGCCAAAACTATAGTCTGTTAACAAGAAATTTGTGGAGTGGTTGAAATACGAGTTTTAATGACTCCAACCTAAGTGTATGTAAACTTCCGACTTCAACTGTATGTGCAATGCACGTACTGGACACAAATGGTGCAGCCACTCCTCTTCCATAGAAATAAAAGGTGGCGGGTGGAAAGCTCCAAGGCGAGACAATTGTAATTGCCACTAACCTTGGGCATAAAGTTGGGGTTGGGCAACAAGGTGACCTTGGAAAAGCCCCGGACAAACTGCAAGAAAAGGAATGGGAAACTGGCAGTGTGTGTAGCTCTCTCGCCAGTAAAACGGTCTTAAAGAAGAGATATTTCATCTCCACCCTTTCCAGCGGCTCAACGGGCTACTGTGAAATAGCCTCAAGCACAATAGACAAATCCCATGACAGGGTTAAAGGCGTGGGAAGTGGACGTGACGTGCCCCTTTCATGAAACGACATAACAGGGGGTGTTTTCCCACCGTGTTCTTGTCCAAGCCTGTATCACAGGCAAAGATAGCAACTAGATAGACTTTAACAGTTTTCTTGTGATGCGAAGAGAACTATGGACGCTTGATCACATCTCTCCCAGATCTGTTTCACCACTTGGGGAAGGAGTCTCCAGTACCTTAAATGGGAATTCCCTCTGGGCAGTAAGTCTGCTCTTACGTTCAGTACGCCCGGGACATGAGTTGCGCATATGGACAGTAGGTGTACTCTGCTCCACAGAATAATCCTGATGGATAGTCTCTGTAAGCATAGGGACCAAGTGCCACCCTGGCAGTTGATATATCCCACTTCAGTCGTATTGTCTGTTCTGATCGAGGTCATTTATGCGAGCAATGCAGATTTGGGTGGTCCATACTATGTTTATAGCATTTCCCTCATTAACTGCGCCCCAGTCCATGAGTGACCATCTGTCATCACCCCTTCCTTGTTGCCACAACCCCTATGGGAGTGCCAGGAACGAAGACCGAGGGCTTATTGGAAAATAACCTTTCGCCATGACAAATAGAGCTAGAAAGCACGTTAGCCGTAAGCATACAGCAACGAACGTCATCAGCTGTTGAGGATCCGTAGGTCTAGAATGGGGCCCTCTACCAACCCTGCACTACCAGATGAGCTAAACACATCTTTCTCCCACTTCGAGCATAATGACAACTGGGTCCAGGACTTCCTGACGGGCAGCCCCCCCCCCCCCCCCCCCCCCCCAGCTGGTGAAGGTAGGCAACATTACCTCCTCCACACTGATCCTCAACACGAGGGCCCCACAAGGGTGTGTCCTCAGTCCACTCCTGTACTCCCTGTATACCCACAACTGCGTGGCCTCACACATTTCCAACTCCATCATCAAGTTTGCTGATGACACAACAGTAGTTGGCCTGATTATCAACAACGACGAGACAGCCCACAGAAAGGAGGTAGGCACTTTGACAGCGTAGTGCCAGGTAAACAACCTCTCCCTCAACGTCAGCAAAACAAAAGAGCTGATTGTTGACTTCAGGAGGAACCAGGTTTGGCACGCCCCTATCCTCTTCAAGAGAACTGCCGTGGAGGCAGTCAAACATGTCAGGTTCCTCGGCGAACACATCTCTGATGAGCTGAAATGGTCAACCACACAGACACTGTGGTGTAGAAGGCACGGCAGTTACTCTTCAACCTCAGGAGGCTGAAGAATTTCGGCCTGTCCCCGAGGAACTTCACAGTGTTCTGCAGTAGCACCATGGAGAGCATACTGTCGGGCTGCATCACGGGCTGGTACGACAACTCCACTGCCGAGGGTGGTACGATTAGCCGAACGCACCATTGGGTGCTCACTGCCTGCCCCCACCCCCAATGGACATTTCTCATACTTTCTTCCCCCCTCCCCACCCAATAGACATTTGTCATTGCTACAGTTGTCCTTTTGTTTTATATTGTCTCATTCACTTCTCTTTTTTTGACCTGCACTGTAGGAACTCGGAGCATAAGAATTTCACTGTACCCTGCAATTACAACTGTAACCCTGTGACTAATAAACTCATCGAATATGATTAGGAACCAGGAATCTCCACCGCTGATATGGTTAGGGTTAACACTAACCCTTTGCTTAACCTCTCTGGTACAAGTGGGACGCCACCTCGCCAACAGCCGGAAAAATTGAAGGGCGCCAAATTCAAAACAACAGAAATCTCATAATTAAAATTCCTCAAACATACAAGTATTATACACCATTTTAAAGCTAAACTTCTTGTTAATCCAGCCACAGTGTCTGATTTCAAAAAAGCTTTATGGCGAAAGCACACCTTGCGATTATGTTAGGTAAGCACCTAGCCACAGAAAACCATACAGCCATTTTCCAAAGAAGGAGAGGTGTCACAAAAGACAGAGATAGCATTAAAATGAATCACTTACCGTTGATGATCTTCATCTGATGGCACTCCCAGGTCTCCATGTTAGACAATAAATGTTTGTTTTGTTCGATAAAGTTCATATTTATGTCCAAATACCTCCTCTTTGTTCGCGCGTTTAGTCCAGTAATCCAAAATGCACAAGGCGCAGACGAAAAGTCAAACATTTTTACATTACAGTTCGTAGAAACATGTCAAACGATGTATATAATCAATCTTTAGGATGTTTATATCATAAATCTTCAATAATATTACAACCGGACAATTCCTTGGTCTTTAGAAATGAAAAAAGGAACGGGGCTCATGCTCACGGCTGCGCGTGTGACTAAACTCAAGGCTTTCTGCCAGACCCCTGATTTAAACAGCTCTTAATCGCTCCCCCTTCACAGTAGAAGCCTGAAACAACGTTCCAAAGACTTTTGACATCTAGTGGAAGCCTTAGGAAGTGCAATCTGACCCCATAGTCACAGTATATTGGATAGGCAATCACTTGAAAAACTACAAAACTCAGATTTCTCACTTCCTGGTTGGATTTTTCTCAGGTTTTCACCTGCCATATGAGTTCTGTTATACTCACAGACATCATTCAAACAGTTTTAGAAACGCCAGAGTGCTTTCTATCCAAATCTACTAATAATATGCATATCCTAGCCTCTGGTCCTGAGTAGCAGGCAGTTTACGCTGGGCACGCTTTTCATCCGGATGTGAAAATACTGCCCTCTACACCAGTGAGGTTAATAGAGAGGAGATTTCCTGTTCTAGTATTAGTGCTGAGTTGCCAGTCACTATTGATAACTAAATTATGTTGAAAATGGGTGGTCAGAGCGAACTGCAGTCTGTACCCCTTTCTTACCCCTTTCTCACAATCGACCAGATCCAGGGTCTGGACTACTCATGCACACCCTGCTTTGTTGGGGAGTCGCCCATCGGTCGATAGACTTTCGCTCACCAGAGGTGCCTGGAGCGCTCTCTGGTGGCGATGGAGAGTCTGTCTCCTTTTCATTCTTTCTAGGGCTGAAGGAGCCGGCCTGATTTGAGCCCATCATTAGGATTCATTACATTTTGGCTCTGTATCCTTGGCATGATGCCTCGACACAGCTCGACAGGAGTGTCAAGGAAATCTGCTTTCTCTCTGTCCATCTTGATGGACAGGTTGAGCCACAGGGCTCTCTCCCCAACCACTGCAAGGCTCATGGAACGGCCATAACACACTTCCTGTAACCTTTCGGTTACTGGCTGAATGCTCTAAGGGCTGCCCAACCCTCCTCCTGGAGATCTACCGTCCTGTGGGTTTTCAGTCCAACCATAATTTAACACACCTGCTTCTACTTAATTAGCTGCTCAACAAGACCTTAAATTACATTTGGAGTGAAAACCTACAGGACAGTAGATCTCCAGGAAGAGGGTTGGGCAGCCCTGCTCTAACCACTAGGCTAATTCTACCCTTCCAGATAGAAAAACAGTTGGTAGGATAGGTAGCCTTATGGAGTGCTAGCCAGCTCAGCCTTGCAGCTAAGTCAGCCAAGTCTCCGCAGCTAGCCGTGTGACGCTAGCCACAAATAGAGGCAAAAGAAGAAAAACGACGAAGCAAATTGTGACACGAAGCGAAACGTTTTCTTTTTGGTAAAGTCACCCAACACAAAAGACGAGAGCTGAAAAATACTGCTCTCAGCAGCGTAACCTTGACGGCACATCTGTGAACAGGTAAACAGGAAAACAGATGACGTTGCTGAGGAGAGCTGAGAAGAACTCTTCTGTGAGAAAGAGAAGGAGAGTGATCAGAGGGCAGGTGAATGGCTCTTTAGTATGAGGGGAGGGGCTTCATCATTCACCACTCGACCTGTCTGTCTGACAGACGGGTATGATTGGGTCCTTCGAGCTACTTAGACATTCTGATAAATCCCACAGTGAGATGTTGAAAGGAATAGTAGAAAGAGAAGCACTGTATCTACTGTCCATTAGTTGTAACTCTCCATGGAAGATACGGCATCGATCTCTCTCTCTTTCACACACACAGGATACACTGTACGATAAAGACACACACACTTCTTTTGTTTTGAATCCAAATCACCTACATATCACACGCTCACACACACGTATACATTCTCAAACAAAGATGCACACACGTTCACACACACACGCTCACACACCACACTCACACGCCTATTTGTGTCTTCTCTTAAAATTGTGTTTTATTTAGCATAAATGTGGAAGCCAAGGGTACCCGGCTACCATGGCAACCAAATTAAACTGAGAATCTCTTCAGAAAGCTGATATTTAAATGATTCTGACCCTTTATGGAAAGACAAATGAAACCGCTGCACCGTGTGTGCAGACTACTCTCCTTTGAAACAAAATGAGTCGGGAAACATATTAACAAAAGCGTGCCTGTTTCTACGTGTAAAACCACGAACAAAACATGGACATGTCAACATTGTGCAGATTGCGTACAATAATACAACCATATGACATATCATTCGGTACGTCAATACAATAATGTATCACGCAACATAGACGAAACGCATCTTTGAAACCAGCCGCAATATGTCCGTGTTTTCTCATCGCCCATTCCAATATGTTCCATCGCAGAGCATTCGAGATCAAATCAAATGAATTTGTATTCGTCACATGCGCCGAATACAACTGTATAGATAATTAGCGTTGAGACTACTTCTGATCTGTTAAGTGATCATATACAGTATGTCAGGACTAAGGATAATGTTTAAGTAACACATAAATATTACATCGTGGGATGATAGACTGACGGCATGAGGGTTATGTTATATTGAAGCATGTGGATATATAATCATGTCTAATGGTATGGACCTCATAATGAACAGATTGTCTTTGATTAAACCACGTATGATGCTGTTACTGTTCACATCCGATTGTGTAGATGGGATGGCGTTTTAAAACTACATTCTAATTGTTTTACAGTCCTAAGAGTATTACGGTGATCTAAAACATAGATACAAAATAAATAAACTCTAACTGTCAAAAATATTGCGCACTAATACCATACACAGACAATATGACATAGTGTAGCATGGCTTGGCTCATATACTGTTGGTGTTCATCTCTGAGGATAGACAGTATATTAGGAGGGTTGTGTTTGGCTGAAGTGTGATTACTCTAGGACTGGTCCTAGAAGTGTGGACATGATCCATCTGTAGCCCCGCCGGTAGAGAGGATGTTGGGTAAACAGGTCAAGGGTCATTCTCTTGTCCAATGAGCAGATGAGTGGAAGAAGATAGGGGTAAGAGGTCTCTCACTCCTCCTCCCTCTGTTCCCTCACCCACACACACCCACACACACACACACACACACACACACACACACACACACACACACACACACACACACACACACACACACACACACACACACACACACACACACACACACACACACACACACACACACACACACACACACACACACACACAGAGCACAAACTGCGGATCTATTTTATTGATTGACTCCTGTGCCTGCTTGACTGCCCAGTGGAGGAGGAGGGGCAGGGCTCTAATGAATACCTCCACCACGTGCCCCCTACGTCAAGCCCTACGCCCCCACCTTCATTAACTTTCTGTGTGTGTGTGTGTGTTCTCTGCCTGTGCCTCCTCTTCAATTGCCCCCCTTTCTTCATAACTAGCTTTTCCTCGAGCCTTTGACACTGGAAATACTTGTTTGTACTGCGCTTTCTCTCTTCCTTTTTCTCTCTATCTTGGTGTGAGGTGCCAGTGTGTAAATCACGCATAGCAAATCCATGAATCCATCCCTCAGTCGTTCAGTACGTACTGTATGTGTCAAATCAAATAATTGATTTAAAGACGAGGCAATCCAGGTAATTATTACAGATCACACGATCCCTCCCCACATACGGTACCCCTAGTATTCAGTAACTTTGCCAAGGTGTACTTGACAAAGAGGGGTCCGAGGATGTCTCCAGGACAGAAATAAAGGAAAACAGACTCATTCTTAACGTGAAGAAAAAAAACCACACAAAGAAAGAAGGACTGCGAACACACAACAGATATACGAAAAGGGACAGCGACGGTTGTGTTTCACGAGGAGATTAAAAACATATTAGGTCAGTAAAAGAATAACGACCACACTTTGTTCAAAGTGCTCTCACGTTCTCTTTCCAAGCCTGGTACCAACAGCCGTCCGTCGCAAATAAAAACCTACTACACAAAATAGTGGGGCTGACAAGCAAAATCAGTGGAGTTAATCTGAAGGACATGGACGCACCGTTCCTGGAGAGAGTGGTGAGGGCAGGAGCGACCATTTCCACCGACCTGACACACCCGCTCAACCAGGAGCACCTGCTCCTACCATCAGGCAGTCGATACAGGGTCCATCTTTACAAAACCGCCAGAACCCAGAAATCATTCTTCCCGACCAGTATAAGTCAATCGAATACATATCTGCTCAACCCCCCCCCCCCCCCCCCCCCTCGAACTGAATTCCAAACTGTATCCACATGTGCGGTCTGCTGTAGTTATTGCTGGTGATTTATGTATGTGTTAATGTATGTCTATCGCCCCCGCAATACTATGGCATTGGTTGAAGCTCAATGTTAAATTCCTACCATCATATTTTTTATACATTCAACCAGGCAAATCAGTTAAGAACAAATTCTTATTTACAATGACAGCCTACCCCGGCCAAACCCGGACAGTGGTGGGCCAATTGTGCGTCGCTCTACGAGACTCCCAATCACAGCCAGATGTGATACAGCCTGGATTCAGGGACTGTAGTGATGCCTCTTGAACTGAGATGGAGTTTATTAGACCGCTGCGCCACTCGGAAGCCCATATCGAAGCCAATATGACACCGACGTAGACGAAAATGTGCGAATAAACATGATTGCAGCTACACAAACACACCTCTCGTCATGAGCCACCCAGTCGTTACTGAGAACCACACACCAGATGGATTTACAACCGGGTCATTAGCAATTGAGTTTTCAGAGTTTTTCTGCACCCACCAATCTCAAATTCTAGACGTCCAATTAAACGAAACCATAGCGTCCATAAAGTGACCATTGGAAAATAAAAAAAAATGCA
The DNA here is from genome assembly GCF_029448725.1 of Salvelinus fontinalis. Lineage (NCBI taxonomy): Eukaryota > Metazoa > Chordata > Actinopteri > Salmoniformes > Salmonidae > Salvelinus > Salvelinus fontinalis. Next base: position 42,784,346 of record NC_074690.1, read on the forward strand.
GATTAACATAATGTAGAAGTTCAACGGGTTTATTACATTTAGAATTTATCCCTCTCACAAGCTCATTTCTGTCCGTTAAGAAACAATAATGTGCTACCTTTTTGTAGCATTTCTGACAACGCTAACATCTTTTCAGCCGCATCTCAAAGTTCTAAAACCGTGACCAGCACCTCGGGCGCCGTGTTTACAGGAGGAGGAATGCTGCCTATGACCCCAAGAACACCATCCTCACCGTCAAACATGGAGGTGGAAACATTATGCTTTGGGGTTCTTTTTCTGCTAAGGGGACAGGACAACTTCACCGCATCAAAGGGACGATGGACGGGGCCATGTACCGTCAAATCTTGGGTGAGAACCTCCTTCCCTCAGCCAGGGCATTGAAATGGGTCGTGGATGGGTATTCCAGCATGACAATGACCCAAAACACACGGCCAAGGCAACAAAGGAGTGGCTCAAGAAGAAGCACATTAAGGTCCTGGAGTGGCCTAGCCAGTCTCCAGACCTTAATCCCATAGAAAATCTGTGGAGGGAGCTGAAGGTTCGAGTTGCCAAACATCAGCCTCGAAACCTTAATGACTTGGAGAAGATCTGAAAAGAGGAGTGGGACAAAATCCCTCCTGAGATGTGTGCAAACCTGATGGCCAACTACAAGAAACGTCAGATCTCTGTGATTGCCAGCAAGGGTTTTGCCACCAAGTACGAAGTCATGTTTTGCAGAGGGGTCAAATACTTATTTCCCTCATTAAAATGCAAATCAATTTCTAAAATTTTTTGTTGTTATTCTGTCTCTCACTGTTCAAATAAATCTACCATTAAAATTATAGACTGATCATTTCTTTGTCAGCGGGCAAACGTACAAAATCAGCATGGGATCAAATACTTTTTTCCCTCACTGTATCTAGTTAGCTACATTCTTCCATAAAGGATAGCGAGCTAGCTAAGTACAGTTCCTAGTCAACACCAAACTTTGGGAACCTTAGGGAAACTGTCACACCTCTAACTTATAATACATGCAATCGGCATCTAGCAACTATGGCATGATACAGTCAAATTGTCTCTATAGCTACACCTGTAGCCAGATGTGTTTCAGCACATACAGCTGCTAGCTAGCTTACATTTCCTCAACCAAGACCAACCTCACACAACTGTAGCTAATAAAACAAATTGTCTTGCAAAGAAACAGTTAGCTATGTTGAATTGAAACCAGGCCAATGCACATGAAAGTTAGCGCATTGGCTGTGTATTGCAGTAGGTGTACACATGCTAGCTAGCTACTTAGCTATATCAACACACAAGAAAGACTGTATGTTGATTGGGAGACAAGTTAGGATCGAGGGAAAGATGAACGGAGCAAAGTACAGAAGGTTTGAGTTCTAAGCAACCTGCAGTAGCTACTGTAGTAAGTCCAAGCTGTGTGCTAGAAAACCTTGGTAGAGATTCAGACCAATCTTCTCACTTAAAATTTGTTTTTTTTGTTTTTAATATATATTCACACACTATGAGGTTTGAATAATACTGTGAAATTGTGAAAGTTATGATAATTCAATTTTAGTGCGAGAGCTTTTTGAAAAAACGCCTGAAATTTAAGCTTGTTTGGCTGGGTGTTTTTGGTTTGTTAATTAATAGACCAATAACAAAGAGAGTTTGCCCTCTTGTCAGCCAATAACGGCTAGTTTTCATGTTACACATCCCTCCCATTAAGATCCTCCAATTAGGCCTGTCTCTCAGGCCACTCCCAGACAGTCCTAGCAAAATTCCTGCTTGAGAAATCATTTTGCTTCCTCGCTCTGACTTCCTCTCCTTCTTTCTCTCTCGTTGCCTACTCCTCTGTCTTCTCTTTCCCTCTCTCTCTCTCAATTGTTATCTTTATCAGTTGCTGTGAGAGTGAGTGTGTGTGTGTGTGTGTGTGTGTGTGTGTGTGTGTGCGCGTGCGCGTGCGTGTGCGCGTGCGCGTGCGTGTGTGTGTGTGCCAGCAGTGCTGTCAGTAGCTGTGTGTGACAGACATATAGATCTACAGAGGAGAGGCGTGTGTCTGCTGTTGACAGCTGTTCACAACACACTCTCTACGTTACTCTGTCACTGGGCTGCCACTGCAGTCTAAACAAGCCTTTAGTCTCTCTCTGTATCTCTCTCTCTCTCTCTTTCTCTTGTTTCTCTTGCCCTCCATCTCCCTCTCTCTGTGTCTCCCACGGAATCTCTCTCTTGTGTGCTCCATCTCTCTCCTTTGGTCTCTCTCTCTCTCTGTGTCTCTCTCTCTCTCTTTCTCTTGTTTCTCTTGTCCTCCATCTCCCTCTCTCTGTGTCTCCCACGGAATCTCTCTTGTGTGCTCCATCTCTCTCCTTTGGTCTCTCTCTCTCTCTGTGTCTCTCTCTCTCTCTTTCTCTTGTTTCTCTTGCCCTCCATCTCCCTCTCTCTGTGTCTCCCACGGAATCTCTCTCTTGTGTGCTCCATCTCTCTCCTTTGGTCTCTCTCTCTCTCTCTCTGTGTCTCTCTCTCTCTCTTTCTCTTGTTTCTCTTGCCCTCCATCTCCCTCTCTCTGTGTCTCCCGCGGAATCTCTCTCTTGTGTGCTCCATCTCTCTCCTTTGGTCTCTCTCTCTCTCTCTCTTTTTCTCTCTCTCTCTCTCTCTCTCTCTCTCTCTGATTTATTTGTGTTGTGTGCTATGTCAACAGCGTCCGGTCCTTGTTGTAGTTGGTAGAGTTAAAAGGAGACGTTTTTCATGGATGATCAAAAACAGTCAAGACAAAAATGTATGTTGTCAACAGCCAGGCAGCCCATCTGTCCCATTTTGTCATTTACACATGTGAAGTTTAGAAAGAAAGGAATACTGATCATCAGTAAAGTCTGTGGGTAACTGATTTTGTGTTTTTTTTTGTTGAAATATCTTACATTGTTTATATTGTCATGTGTGAAGAGTAATTTGGTGCATTTCAACATGACTAATATCAATCAAACTCATTCAACTAATTATTAATGATTCCTCTCTGTCTGTCTCCAGGTGCAGATGTGACGGAGCCCAACAGCTCAGACAGTCGCGGAGAACGTCTCGACTTCTTCCTCAAACAGGAAGAGTCTCTGGCAGCGAGCGAGGCCAACTTCCTGGGTGCCAGCGAATCAGATGAGGCCGGAGGTGGAACCGGGGGCAGGACTACCCCATTGGTAGCCAATCTGAGGGCAGCGTTGATGAGCAAAAACAGCCTGCTGTCGCTACGGGCTGAGATGCTGGGAGACGATAACCCTCTATTGTTTGAATACCTGCCCAAAGGAGGGCACTCCCTCTCACGTGAGTTACTGTTATGGTACATGACACTCTATAACTGCTGTTTCAGTGTCACACATTACCACTGATATAGAACCACCATTCTCTTCTTGGCTTTGGTGTGTATGCATGCTTGCGTGTGTGCTGTGTGTGTTCAGTATGTAACAGGTCTGTGTGATGGCGCGAGAGAGGATGACTCAGTTGTGACTCAGTGAGAGAACATTGTGCTGGGATGGCTCCCGGGTGTGTGAGAAAATGTTTCCTGGATTTCTTGTGTGTGGTTTCGAACAACAGGGTTTAGCCATGTTCATCTGTGGCTGAGTGAATGAGTGAACGATGTAATGTGGATGGGTCCGTGCAGGTGTGTGTGTATGAGGCTTTGAGGGTGGCCTTCCCCTACCCTCCATCTCGTTCTAAATATATCATGATGCTAGTCGTTGGTATGATAAAAGCTTTTAAATCATCAACTTACATTTCCCCCTCACTGCGCTTCTCTGTGACGTTATTTTGGACCAGTGGAATATATCTCCCAGTGCATATTTGTGCGTGCGTGCGCGTGCGTGCGCGTGTGTGCGTGCGTGTGTCTGTGTGTGTGTGTGTGTGTGTGCCTGTGTGTGTGTGTGTGTGTGTGTGTGTGTGTGTGTGTGTGTGTGTGTGTGTGTGTGTGTGTGTGTGTGTGTGTGTGTGTGTGTGTGTGTTTTATTTCTATTGGCTGGTAATTGTCTCCTTTGTGCTGAGTTGTTTCTGTCTTTGTTTGGGGGAGACAGAGAAAGGAGTCCAACTCTAAACCTCGTCATGCCCTTTTCACTACAATAGTACTGGAGACTGGTGCTCTAACACTTTGACTGAATGGACCCCCCCACACACACACACACTGTTTAGTGTGCCAGAGAAAGATGTCTCTCTCTGTTGGTTTGCTTTAAGTGGAGAGACTGAGGTCCTGTCACAGACTGACTCTTATCTGACAGGCTCTTACGGAAGGAAGAGGCCTCTATCACACACACACACACACACACACACACACACACACACACACACACACACACACACACACAAATCATTTAATGTAAGGGAAGTAATAGTTCAAAATAGTTCTACAAGCAAAGAATCCTCAATCCCAGTCATGTGGACCCTTAACATACCAGAATATCAATTTCTATCAGCTCTCTCTATTCTTCCCTTGTCATCAGTATTACCCACACACTAACACTCACAACCACACATACGCACAAACACACACATTCACACAGTAGTAGAAGAAGTACCAATTGTCATACCTTAGTCATAGTAACTGTAACTTAAAGCAGCAATCAGCAGTTAAAACAATAACAAAGAGTTCGGCCAGGTCTCTGACCTCCTCCCTATAGGCTGTCTAATCATTGTCGGTGATCAGGCCTACCACTTCAGGCCTACCAGATAGTGTGGTCTACAGCTTATCATGAGGTATTATACCTCAGGGGAGCAATACCTCGAGACTTCTTTAACCTGTCTAGGATCAGCGTGGCGCTAGCGGCACACCCCCCCCCCCCCACTGAAAAACCAGTGCCGCGAAATTCAAAAAAAATATTTTTTTAAAATATTTAACTTTCACACATTAAAGTCCAATACAGCTAATGAAAGACACAGATCTTATGAATCCAGTCAACATTTCCGATTTTTAAAATGTTTTACAGGGAAGACACAATATGTAAAGATGTACATCTATTACCTAAAAACACATTAGCATAATCCACCATCTTTTATTTGTCCACCAACACCAGTAGCCATCACCAATTCGGCTAAACTAAGATATTTATAGCCCCTAACCAACAAAAAAACTCATTAGATGACAGTCTGATAACATATTTATGGTATGGGATAGGTTTTGTTAGAAAAAAGTGCATATTTCAGGTATATGGCATAGTTTACAATTGCACCCACCATCACAAATGGACTAGAATAATTACAATGAGCAACGTGTTTACCTAACTACTAATCATCAAACATTTCGTAAAAATACACAGCATACACGAATCGAAAGACACAGATCCTGTGAATACAGACAATATTTCAGATTTTCTAAGTGTCTTACAGCGAAAACACAATAAATCGTTATATTAGCTTAGCACATAGCAATTAGCAGCCCAGCATTGATTCTAGCCAAAGTGAGCGATAAAAGTCAACATCGCCAAAAGATATTAATTTTTTCACTAACCTTCTCAGAATTCTTCCGATGACACTCCTGTAACATCACATTACAACATGCATATACAGTTTGATCGAAAATGTTTATATTTAGCCACCAAAATCATGGTTAGACAATGTGAAATGTAGACAAGCTGGTAAAGAAAACGTCCTTGCGCCACTTAGACAGTGATCTACTCTTATACATAAATACTCATAAACGTGACTAAAAAATATAGGGTGGACAGGGATTGATAGACAATTTAATTCTTAATACAATTGCGTTATTACATTTTTTAATTTATCCTTACTTTTCAATACAGTTTGCGCCAAGCGAAGCTACGTCAAAAAACATGGCGTCCTAAGCCACTAAAATGTTTCGACAGAAACACGATTTATCATAATAAAAATGTCCTACCTTGAGCTGTTCTTCCATCAGTATCTTGGGCAAAGGATCCTTTCTTGGGAGAAATCGTCTTTTGGTGGAAAGCTGTCCTCTTGCCATGTGGAAATGTCAACTACGTTCGGGATGAACTGAAAAGCGTGCCCAACTTTTCACATCGTTGCAAAAATAAATGTCCCAAAATCGCACTAAACGGATATAAATTGCTATAAAACGCTTTAAATTAACTACTTTGTGATGTTTGTAACTCCTATAACGAGTGAAAAGATGACCGGAGAAATATAACAGGCTAAACTAACGCTTGGAACAGGAGAGGGTCGGTGTCTTCCACGCGCGTTACGCAGCAAGAAAAGACTTGCTAGCTAAAGGTTTTTTTCATTTGTAGGGCCTGTGAACGAGCAATCGAGCCCGTTGGAATCGTCATCACGTAAAGGCATCCAGGGGAAGACGTAAGAAGTGTCCGTATAGTCATAGCAACGACAGTGCCCGTTTAAATGACTTCAGAAAAGTGGCCAACGTTTCTCAAATCTGACTCCATGTCAGGGAAATTGCTGTAGAATGGGCTCTGTTCCACTTAGAGACAAAATTTCAACTCCTATAGAAACTATAGACTGTTTTCTATCCAATAATAATAATAATATGCATATTGTACGATCAAGGATTTTGTGGGAAGCCGTTTAAAAAATTAGCCACATTAGCATAAATAGTCTAAACAGCGCCCCCATCCCCAACAGGTTAAAATTAAACATTGCGCACCAACAGTTATTGACAAATAGACACACGCCCCTCGTTTTACCAGACGTAGCTGCTCTGTCCTGCCGATGCACGGAGAAGCCAGCCGGCTCTAAATGATCCGTGTCGTCGTTCAGACACATCTCGGTGAAACATAAGATATTACAGTATTTAATGTCCCGTTGGTAGGATAGTCTTAATCGTAGATCGTCCAGTTTGTTTTCCAATGATTGCATGTTGGCCAATAATACGGAGGGAAGTGGTGGTTTACCTACTCATCTGCAAGTTCTTACAAGGCGCCCCGACCCCTCCTCACCCTTTTCCTCCGTCTTTTTTTCACGCTGATGACAGGAATTTGGGCCTTGTCTTGACAAAGCAGTATATCCTGTCTAGGATCAGCGTGGCGCTAGCGGCACCCCCCCCCCCCCCACTGAAAAACCAGTGCCGCGAAATTCAAAAAAAATATATTTTTTAAAATATTTAACTTTCACACATTAAAGTCCAATACAGCTAATGAAAGACACAGATCTTATGAATCCAGTCAACATTTCCGATTTTTAAAATGTTTTACAGGGAAGACACAATATGTAAAGATGTACATCTATTACCTAAAAACACATTAGCATAATCCACCATCTTTTATTTGTCCACCAACACCAGTAGCCATCACCAATTCGGCTAAACTAAGATATTTATAGCCCCTAACCAACAAAAAAACTCATTAGATGACAGTCTGATAACATATTTATGGTATGGGATAGGTTTTGTTAGAAAAAAGTGCATATTTCAGGTATATGGCATAGTTTACAATTGCACCCACCATCACAAATGGACTAGAATAATTACAATGAGCAACGTGTTTACCTAACTACTAATCATCAAACATTTCGTAAAAATACACAGCATACACGAATCGAAAGACACAGATCCTGTGAATACAGACAATATTTCAGATTTTCTAAGTGTCTTACAGCGAAAACACAATAAATCGTTATATTAGCTTAGCACATAGCAATTAGCAGCCCAGCATTGATTCTAGCCAAAGTGAGCGATAAAAGTCAACATCGCCAAAAGATATTAATTTTTTCACTAACCTTCTCAGAATTCTTCCGATGACACTCCTGTAACATCACATTACAACATGCATATACAGTTTGATCGAAAATGTTTATATTTAGCCACCAAAATCATGGTTAGACAATGTGAAATGTAGACAAGCTGGTAAAGAAAACGTCCTTGCGCCACTTAGACAGTGATCTACTCTTATACATAAATACTCATAAACGTGACTAAAAAATATAGGGTGGACAGGGATTGATAGACAATTTAATTCTTAATACAATTGCGTTATTACATTTTTTAATTTATCCTTACTTTTCAATACAGTTTGCGCCAAGCGAAGCTACGTCAAAAAACATGGCGTCCTAAGCCACTAAAATGTTTCGACAGAAACACGATTTATCATAATAAAAATGTCCTACCTTGAGCTGTTCTTCCATCAGTATCTTGGGCAAAGGATCCTTTCTTGGGAGAAATCGTCTTTTGGTGGAAAGCTGTCCTCTTGCCATGTGGAAATGTCAACTACGTTCGGGATGAACTGAAAAGCGTGCCCAACTTTTCACATCGTTGCAAAAATAAATGTCCCAAAATCGCACTAAACGGATATAAATTGCTATAAAACGCTTTAAATTAACTACTTTGTGATGTTTGTAACTCCTATAACGAGTGAAAAGATGACCGGAGAAATATAACAGGCTAAACTAACGCTTGGAACAGGAGAGGGTCGGTGTCTTCCACGCGCGTTACGCAGCAAGAAAAGACTTGCTAGCTAAAGGTTTTTTTCATTTGTAGGGCCTGTGAACGAGCAATCGAGCCCGTTGGAATCGTCATCACGTAAAGGCATCCAGGGGAAGACGTAAGAAGTGTCCGTATAGTCATAGCAACGACAGAGCCCTTTTAAATGACTTCAGAAAAGTGGCCAACGTTTCTCAAATCTGACTCCATGTCAGGGAAATTGCTGTAGAATGGGCTCTGTTCCACTTAGAGACAAAATTTCAACTCCTATAGAAACTATAGACTGTTTTCTATCCAATAATAATAATAATATGCATATTGTACGATCAAGGATTTTGTGGGAAGCCGTTTAAAAAATTAGCCACATTAGCATAAATAGTCTAAACAGCGCCCCCATCCCCAACAGGATATCCTTCACGTCAGACTCATTAAAGAAAAAATCTCTGTCCTGTTCGAGGTGAGTAATCGCTGTTCTGATGTCCAGAAGCTCTTTTCGGTCATAAGAGACGGTAGCAGCAACATTATGAACAAAATAATTTACAAACAACACAAAAAAAACGAACAAAATAGCACGGTTGGTTAGGAGCATGTAGAACATCAGCCATTCCCTCCGGCGCCATTACTTGCCGAGTGCAGTTGACTGCAGTTTGGCGTCGTAACCGACTTCAGTGGGCAAATGCTCACCTTCGATGGCCAATGGCACGTTGGAGAAGTGTGCTCTTCACGGATGAATCCCGGTTACAACTGTTCCCGGGCAGATGGCCGACAGCGTGCATAGCGTCGTGTGGGGGAGCGTTGTTGGGAACAGAGTGCCCAATGGTGGTGGTGGGGTTATGGTATGGACAGGCATAAGCTACGGACAATGAACACAATTCTATTTTATCGGTGGTAATTTGAATGCACAGAAATACCGTGATGAGATCCTGAGGCCCATTGTCGTGCCATTAATCCGCCGCCAACACCTCATGTTTCAGCATGATAATACACGGCCCCATGTCGCAAGGATCTGTACACAATTCCTAGGAGCTGAAAATGTCCCAGTTCTTCCATCGATGTGTACCACAGCATGTTCCAGTTCCCGGCAATATCCAGCAACTTCGCACAGCCATTGAAAAGGAGCGGGACAACATTCCACATGGCCACAATCAACAGCCTGATCTACTCTATGCAAAGGACATGTGTCGGGCTGCATGAGGCAAATGGTGGTCACACCAGATACTGACTGGTGTTCTGATCCACACCCCTACCTTTTTTTAAGGTATCTGTGACCAACAGTTGGATATCTCTATTCCCGGTCATGTGAAATCCATAGATTAGGACCTAATGAATTTATTTCAATTGACTGATTTCCTTATATGAACTGTAACTGTAATCTTTGAAATTGTTGCATGTTGTGTTAATATTTTTGTTCAGTGTACATCTTTTTTGGAATGTAGTGGAGTAAAAGTAAAGAATGTCCAAAATATAAATAGGTAAGTACAGATACCTAAAAGAATGACTTATGTAGTATTTCAAAGTATTTTTACTTAGTTACTTTACACCACCGTACACACATTAACAAACACAGACACAGACATGCACGTGCACTCGTGCACACACCAGGCCCCTCTAATGCTACAAGCCACTTCCAGGAAACCTTTCGAAACCCTTCCAGCTAACCTTTTGTGATGTACTGTATGGAGGGGGAAATGGTGGATGTTTTCCGGGAATTTTCCGGGAATATTTAGACAGAGTTTGTTATGAAATGCAAGTACTATCAGAATGTATTTACAACGACTTTGATTTGATTTGAAATGTATTTTCAAACACTAATAATTAACTCTTAGAAGATGCACCCAATAAAGACAGTTCAAGGGGACCCCAAACAACACATTTCTGGAAAGAAATTACATTTTATTATTTCAGTTTTTTTATGTATTTGAAAGAAGTATTTGAAAACACTTTCAAATACCATTGGTAGAGTATTTGGTAAGCATTCCAATTCTTTGACAATACTCAAATACAGTTGAAGTCGGAAGTTTACATACTCTTAGGTTGGAGTCATTAAAACTAATTTTCAACCCCTCCACAAATTTCTTGTTAACAAACTATAGTTTTGGCAAGTCGGTTAGTACATCTACTTCGTGCATGACACAAGTAATTTTTCCATCAATTGTTTACAGACAGATTATTTCACTTATAATTGTAACGGTTGACGCTCTCCTCATCCTCGGATGAGGTGAGGAGAGAGGGATCTGAAGACCAAAACGCAGCTTGTGGGAAATAAGCCATCTTTATTATAACAACGATAAAGATGGCAACACGAAACGAAACAAAAACTTTCCAAACTACAAAACAACAAAACGACGTTGACGAGACCTGAACATAAACTTACATAACTAAACATAAACTTACGTACAGGAAACAGACGACATCGAAACGAAAACGAAACAAACAAACGCTACAGTCCCATGTGGTACGAACATAACATACGGACACAGGAGACAATCACCCACAAACAAACAGTGAGAATGCCCTACCTAAATATGACTCTTGATTAGAGGAAAACGCAAACCACCTGCCTCTAATCAAGAGCCATACCAGGCAAACCAAAACCAACATAGAAACAGATAACATAGACTGCCCACCCAAAACTAACGCCCTGACCAAAACACATAAAAACAACATGAAACAGGTCAGGACTGTTACAGTACCCCCCCCTCAAGGTGCGAACGCCGGGCGCACCAGCACAAAGTCCAGGGGAGGGTCCGGGTGGGCAGTTGACCACGGTGGTGGTTCCGGCTCAGGACGCTGTCCCCACACCACCATAGTCACTCCCCTCTTCTGTCTACCCCTTCCACTGACCACCCTAAAACTACTTTCCCCTAAATAAACAGCCAGCTCCGGGACAAGAGGCAGCACCGGGACAAGGGGTAGCACCGGGACAAGGGGCAGCACCGGAACAAGGGGCAGCACCAGGATAAGGACCAGCACCTGAATAAGGGGCAGCACCGGGACAAGGGGCAGCACCGGGACAAGGGGCAGCACCGGGACAAGGGGCAACACCGGGACAAGGGGCAGATCCCGGCTGAAGGACTCTGGCAGGTCCTGTTTGGACGGCTCTGGCAGATCCTGGCTGGACGGCTCTGGCAGGTCCATGCAGGCTGACGGCTCTCGACACTCATGGCAGACTGACGGCTCTCTACGCTCATGGCAGGCTGACGGCTCTCGACGCTCATGGCAGGCTGACGGCTCTCGACGCTCATGGCAGGCTGACGGCTCTCGACGCTCATGGCAGGCTGACGGCTCTCGACGCTCATGGCAGGCTGACGGCTCTGGCTGCTCATGGCTCTCTGACGGCTCTGGCTGCTCATGGCTCTCTGACGGCTCTGGCTGCTCATGGCTCTCTGACAGCTCTGGCTGCTCATGGCTCTCTGACGGCTCTGGCTGCTCATGGCTCTCTGACGGCTCTGGCTGCTCATGGCTCTCTGACGGCTCTGGCTGCTCATGGCTCTCTGACGGCTCTGGCTGCTCATGGCTCGCTGGCGGCTCTGGCAGATCCTGTCTGGTTGGCGGCTCTGGCAGATCCTGTCTGGTTGGCGGCTCTGGCAGATCCTGTCTGGTTGGCGGCTCTGGCAGATCCTGTCTGGTTGGCGGCTCTGGCAGATCCTGTCTGGCGGGCGGCTCTAGCGGCTCCTGTCTGGCTGACGGCTCTAGCGGCTCCTGTCTGGCGGATGGCTCTGTAGGCTCATGGCAGACGGGCGGCTTTGCAGGCTCATGGCAGACGGGCGGCTTTGTAGGCTCCTGGCAGACGGATGACTCAGATGGCGCTGGGGAGACGGATGGCTCAGATGGCGCTGGGGAGACGGATGGCTCAGATGGCGCTGGGGAGACGGATGGCTCAGATGGCGCTGGGGAGACGGATGGCTCAGATGGCGCTGGGGAGACGGATGGCTCAGATGGCGCTGGTGAGACGGATGGCTCTGGCCGGATACGGCGCACTGTAGACCTGGTGCGTGGTGCCGGAACTGGAGGCACCGTGCTAATGATAAGCACCTTCCTACTAGTGCGGGGAGCAGGGACAGGGCACACTGTATTCTCAAAGCCTACTCTATCCCTGATGCGTGGTACCGGCACTGGTGACGCCGGGCTGAGGACAAGCACATCAGGATTAGTAGGGGGAGAAGATACAGTTTGTACAGGGCTCTGGAGACGCACTAGTAGCTTAGTGCGTGGGGCCGGAACTGGAGGCACCGGGCTAGATACACGCACTACAGGGAGAGTGCGTGGAGGAGGAACAGGGCTCAGGATACGCACTGGTAGCCTAGTGCGTAGTGTATACACTGTAGGTACTAGGCTGGGGCGGGGAGGTGGTGCCGGAAATACCGGACCGTGGAGACGTACTGGCACTCTTGAGCATTGAGCTTGCCCAACCTTACCTGGTTGAATGCTCCCGGTTGCCCGACCAGTGCGGGGAGGTGGAATAACCCGCACCGGCCTATGTAGGCGAACCGGGGAAACCATGCGTAAGGCAGGTGCCATGTATGCCGGCCCGAGGAGATGCACTGGAGACCAGACGCGTTGAGCCGGCCTCATGACACCTGGCTCAATACCCAATCTAGCCCTCCCAGTGCGGGGAGGTGGAATAACCCGCACTGGGCTATGCACTCGTACAGGAGACACCGTGCGCTCTACTGCGTAACACGGCGCCTGCCCGTACTCCCGCTCTCCACGGTAAGCCTGGGAAGTGGGCGCAGGTCTCCTACCTGCCCTTGGCCCACTATCTCCTAGCCCCCCCCCAAGAAATTTTTGGGAATTACTTACGGGCTTTTTTGGCTTCCGTGCCAGACGCGTTCCCTCATAGCTCCGGTTCCTCTCTCCGGTAGCCTCCGCTCTCCTCAGTGCCTCCAGCTGTTCCCATGGGAGGCGATCTCTACCAGCTAGGATCTCCTCCCATGTGTAGACACCCTTTCCATCCAAAACATCGTCCCATGTCCATTGCTCCTTTCTCTCCTGTCCCTTACTCCGTTTAGTTTCCCTTTGCCGCTTGGTCTTAGCGTGGTGGGTGATTCTGTAACGGTTGACGCTCTCCTCATCCTCGGATGAGGTGAGGAGAGAGGGATCTGAAGACCAAAACGCAGCTTGTGGGAAATAAGCCATCTTTATTATAACAACGATAAAGATGGCAACACGAAACGAAACAAAAACTTTCCAAACTACAAAACAACAAAACGACGTTGACGAGACCTGAACATAAACTTACATAACTAAACATAAACTTACGTACAGGAAACAGACGACATCGAAACGAAAACGAAACAAACAAACGCTACAGTCCCATGTGGTACGAACATAACATACGGACACAGGAGACAATCACCCACAAACAAACAGTGAGAATGCCCTACCTAAATATGACTCTTGATTAGAGGAAAACGCAAACCACCTGCCTCTAATCAAGAGCCATACCAGGCAAACCAAAACCAACATAGAAACAGATAACATAGACTGCCCACCCAAAACTAACGCCCTGACCAAAACACATAAAAACAACATGAAACAGGTCAGGACTGTTACAATAATTCACTGTATCACAATTCCAGTGGGTCAGAAGTTTACATACACTAAGTTAACTGTGCCTTTAAACAGCTTGGAAAATTCCAGAAAATGATGTCATGGCTTTTAGAAGCTTCTGATAGGCTAATTGACATAGTTTGAGTCAATTGAAGGTGTACCTGTGGATGTATTTCAAGGCCTACTGTCAAACCCAGTGCCTCTTTGCTTGACATCATGGGAAAATCAACAGAATCAATCAGACAATACCTCAGAAAAACAATTGTAGACCTCAACAAGTCTGGTTCATCCTTGGGAGCAATTTACAAACGCCTGAAGGTTACCACATTCATCTGTACAAACAATAGTATGCAAGTATAAACACCATGGGACCACGCAGCCGTCATACCGCTCAGGAAGGAGACGCGTTCTGTCTCCTAGAGATGAACGTACTTTGGTGCGAAAAGTGCAAATCAATCCCAGAACAACAGCAAAGGAACTTGTGAAGATGCTGGAGGAAACAGGTACAAAATTATCTATATCCACAGTAAAACGAGTCCTATATCGACATAACCTGAAAGGCTGCTCAGCAAGGAAGAAGCCACTGCTCCAAAACCGCCATAAAAAAGCCAGACTACGGTTTGCAACTGCACATGGGGACAAAGATTGTACTTTCATATATATATATATTTATATTTCATTTCCCGAAACACTGCCCCCAAAAACACACACACAATGTTGTTATACATTGCACCTGGATCTCTTTGGAAGTGTTCTCTTGATACATCTATATGTGTGAGTGATTTGTTCATTCAAGGATCCAACAATACATGCCCAATGTCTTATTCAGTTGTCAGATACACTCTTGTATACTGTTTATGTGGTGGTGGTCAGGGTGGGTGACTCTGCCCATCCTTTATTTTCCTGACTAGACCAACCTTCGCTCCAGCCAGGGACGTCACTAGGCCTATTTTAGGGGGGCTTAATTCACTAGCCGCCAATAATTAAATCAATATATTTATTTTTCCTTCAACCGGGGGGGGGGGGGGGCTGCTGCTGCAGAGCCTGCTGCACGTGTTAGTGACAGGTCAACTTGTGGCTAACATTTTGGTTAACGTTAGCTACTGCTGTGGCTTGAGACTGCTAGCTAACAGTAAAACTAACAGGGAAAGGCTCTGACAGGACGGATTAATGCAGATAGGCTACGATGTGAATTTGTGGTAAGTTAGAACAAAGAGAGAGAGAGAGAATATTCACTACTATATAATCAAAACTTTGTTAACTTAAGGATAGGTGGGACGCTAGTGCCCCCAACTCGACAACATCAGGAAAAGGCTCTGACAGGATTGCAGAACGCGAATTTCAAATGACAGAAATTGTAATATTAAACATTCATGAAAATACAAGTGTCATACATAACTTCTTGTTAATCCAACCCCTTTGTCAGATTTAAAAAAGGCTTTACGGCGAAAGAATATCATGCAATTCTCTGAGGACAGCGGCCTACATACAAAAGCATTAAAAACATTTTCCAAACGTCACAATAGTCAGAAATAGTGATACAATAAATCACTTACCTTTGAAGATCTTCCTTTGTTTGCAATCCCAAGGGTCCCAGCTACACAACAAATGGTTGTTTTGTTCGATAAAGTCCTTCTTCATATCCCCAAAAAATCAGTTTAGTTGGCGCGTTTGATTCAGTAATCCACTCGTTCCACTAGTTCAAAATGCATACAAAGGAATCCCAAAAGTTACCAATAAACTTCGTCCAAACAAGTCAAACAACATTTCGAATCAATCCTCAGGTACCCTAATATGTAAATAAACAATACAATTTAAGACAGAATATAGTATGTTTAATACCGGAAATAAATAATGAGGTGCGTGCCCTCATCCACGCGTGCCACAAGACTACAGTCAAAATGAGAGCCACCTTGAAAAACGACTAATTCATTTTTCAAAAAACAAGCCTGAAACCCTTTCTAAAGACTGTTGACATCTAGTGGAAACCACAGGAACTGCAATCTGGGAGGATTTCCTTTGAATTTCCCATAGACAAGCATTTCAGTGACCTCAAAAAAAAGAAATTCCGGATGGATTCTCCTCGGGTTTTTGCCTGCCATATCAGTTCTGATATACACATAGACATTATGTTAACAGTTTTAGAAACTTCAGAGTGTTTCCTTTCCAATACTACCAATTATATGCATATCCTAGCTTCTGGACCTGAGTAACAAGCAGTTTACTTTGGGCACGTCAGTCATCCGAACTTCCGAATACTGCCCCCTAGCCTTAAGAAGATTTTACTAATCAATAGGTTTTTATGTGAGGCAGTCTGTAAGATACAGTGTAGCAGACGTTGCGAGCTAGCTAACGGTAACGTTAACGGTGTCTTTTAAATTCAACATTAGTTATGATGATATGTAGTTAACCTCTCTGGGATATGTGGGACGCTTGCATGTCAGATTTCAAAAAGGCTTTTCGGCGAAAGCATAAGATGCTATTATCTGATGATAGCACAACAGTAAACAAAGAGAGTGTAGCATATTTCAACCCTGCAGGTGCAACACAAAACGCAGAAATAAAATATAAATCATGCCTTACCTTTGACAAGCTTTTTTTGTTGGCTCTCCAATATGTCCCATAAACATCACAAATGGTCCTTTTGTTCGATTAATTCCGTCCATATATATCCAAATTGTCCATTTATTTGGCGCGTTTGATCCAGAAACAAACAGCTTCCAATTTGCGCAACGTCACTACAAAATATCTAAAAAATTACCTCTAAACTTTGCCAAAACATTTCAAAGTACTTTTGTAAAACAACTTTAGGTATTTTTAAACGTTAATAATCGATCAAATTGAAGACGGGTCCATCTGTTTTCTACCTGTGCTACATAAGTTCTGTTATACTCACAGACATGATTCAAACAGTTTTAGAAACTTCAGAGTGTTCTCTATCCAACTCTACTAATAATATGCATATCTTATATTCTGGGGATGAGTAGACGGAAGTTGAAATTGGGCACGCTATTTATCCAAAAGTGAAAATGCTGCCCCCTATCCTAGAGAAGTTAGCATTGTATTTAATGTAGTCTTGCTATCTGTGCAAGGCTATAAATGAGACAGATTACGTAACATCATGTACATATCATTTCATACTCAATTGCTTTCATTCAGTAGGCCATTGCAAAACAATTATCAGTAGGTCATGTGTAGAAAAGGTGACATAGTGTTGATCACAGTGGCATTGTATTATCCTCAATTTCTCAACTGTAGGCTAGCTAACGACTAACGTTTCACCAGTTCAAACAAAGGAATTAAAACGTAAACTGATTAAATCACCTTTTAAGTCTTCAGTTATTGTAAATACGAGTTTAATAAGAATGCATGTCAAAACACAGCAGACAGGAATGAGGGGGAGAATCTGGAGGCTGACAGGGCTGAGGGAGCATGTCTAATGAAGGTTGGTGATAAAAAAAGCAAGTAGATGTTTAAGCTGTCAGTTAAATTTGTACAGCATGTGACAGCATGTCTTACTTTTGTTAGGCATAAATAAATGATGTTCATGATATCTTCAAGGGTCATGCAGACAGAGAGGCTTCTGTGCAAGGCAGAGCTCAACATGTGAGCTGTATAAGTGAGAGAGAGCAAGCATGCCCAGAGAAAGAGAGACAAGAAACAGATCCAGACAGGGAGGGACAACAAACAGATCCAGAGAGAGAGGGACAACAAACAGATCCAGAGAGAGAGGGACAACTAACAGATCCAGAGAGAGAGGGACAACAAACAGATCCAGAGAGAGAGGAACAACAAACAGATCCAGAGAGAGAGAGGGACAACAAACAGATCCAGAGAGAGAGGGACAACAAACAGATCCAGAGAGAGAGGGACAACAAACAGATCCAGAGAGAGAGGGACAACAAACAGATCCAGAGAGAGAGGGACAACAAACAGATCCAGAGAGAGAGGGACAACAAACAGATCCAGAGAGAGAGGGACAACAAACAGATCCAGAGAGAGAGGGACAACAAACAGATCCAGAGAGAGAGGGACAACAAACAGATCCAGAGAGAGAGAGGGACAACAAACAGATCCAGAGAGAGAGAGGGACAACAAACAGATCCAGAGAGAGAGGGACAACAAACAGATCCAGAGAGAGAGGGACAACAAACAGATCCAGAGAGAGAGAGAGGGACAACAAACAGATCCAGAGAGGGAGGGGCAACAAACAGATCCAGAGAGAGGGAGGGGCAACAAACAGATCCAGAGAGAGGGAGGGACAACAAACAGATCCAGAGAGGGAGGGACAACAAACAGATCCAGAGAGAGAGGGACAACAAACAGATCCAGAGAGAGAGAGACAACAAACAGATCCAGAGATACAGGGACAACAAACAGATCCAGAGAGAGAGAGACAACAAACAGATCCAGAGAGAGAGGGACAACAAACAGATCCAGAGAGAGAGGAACAACAAACAGATCCAGAGATACAGGGACAACAAACAGATCCAGAGAGAGAGAGACAACAAACAGATCCAGAGAGAGAGGGACAACAAACAGATCCAGAGAGAGAGAGACAACAAACAGATCCAGAGAGAGAGGGACAACAAACAGATCCAGAGAGAGAGGGACAACAAACAGATCCAGAGAGAGAGGGACAACAAACAGATCCAGAGAGAGAGGGACAACAAACAGATCCATTGATAGAATGTAATCAAGCCGCTGCAGCAACTCCTTCCAGACATGTGAACGATTTTCGTGACAAAGACACTGGTTCCAGACAAGTGAAGCTGAATTGTTACCCACACAAAAGTTTGGTACACAAAAAAGGGCATTTCAGCACTGCTGGTTTGAAAAATACAATTAGGTAGAGTACTCTGTGCACAAAAACGTAGCTTTCTGCTTTCCATGTAGAGTTTTTGTCAAAAACATTCAATTTGATTCTTTTGTCAGTAATAGCTGCAATAATTGGATAAATCTTTGTTTATCCTCGGTAAACATGAGATGGCACAAACACACAGAGACAGTGTTGTGGCATGGCAAAGCTACCAGGCAACTAGCAGTCATGGGAACATTGCTCAGATTTGAACATCTGCCCATGCTAGTGATATTGCAGAGAGATGGGAGTATCTGAGGAGAATTGTTGCGGCCACTAAGAAGACAGCGACTCTCTTTCCGTTCCAATGATGAATCTAGTGAAAGCACAAATAGAGGGAACTTTCTAGAATGTATGGAGCTTTTGAAGAAGTTTGACCCTTTCCTGCAAAAGGTGCAATACTCCATCAAATGCAACGTATCTCTATCCAGAATCTCAGAATGACGTGATCGAAGGCTGTGCTCAAGAGCTTACGGACACCATCGTCTCTGAGATGTCAAAGTCTGGAATGTATGTCATTATGGCGGATGAGGCCAGGGATGGGCAGTCTGAACAGTTGGCTCTGTGTGTTAGGTATGTGACAGAGGGGACAGTTAAGGAGCGTTTACTAGCACCAGCAGAAATCAAGTCTTTTGATTTGCCCAATCGATAGCAAATGAGTTGCAACAGCAGCTCCAAATGAGAGGGGTAGCAGGCCTAAAGTGGGTTGCACAGACCTATGATGGTGCAGCTGTCATGAGAGGATCCAAAGGAGGTGTGCAGCACAGTTCAGAGTGCTGCATTTGGAGGCTTTTTATGTACATTGCTTTGCTCATGAGCTTCATTTGGTGTTGTGTCGTACTTGCAGGGCTATTTCGGAGGCCGCTGAGTTTTTCAGTTCCTTGGAGAATGTGTATTCGTTTTTCAGTACATCCCTAGTTAACCGCCACAAGTTCAAAGAAGCTCAGTCCAAACCTTGGAATAGCGCCAGCTGCGGTCCATAAATGCAGTCCTGGACACTTTAACTGCTACTTTTGATTGTCTACCTGCCGTTGGATTCCCCATGGCTGTTGGTCTGAGAGCAAAGCTTCATCAGTTCTCCGCCGTGTATTTGCTACTGATGTTTCAGTCCCTTCTTTCTATAACTGAGGGATTACATAAATTCCTCCAGAAAGAGACTGTAGACCTGGCAGAAGCTTGTTTCAGTATATGCGACACACTGGTAGGAAAACGCACAGATGCATTTACCACAGAACTTTATGACAGAACCGAAGCACTCTGTGAGATTCACAATATTCCAGGAGGCAGATGCAGCAAGAAAGCGCAAACAAAGGAAAAACGGGAGATTTTGTTGGTGGAGACCTCCTTGGGGTTTAGGCACAGAACTGTCATGTTCCCAACCAATGAAAACAGAGTTGTTGTTCACCCTGCTTGGACAGGATGGTTTGTGAGCTTGACCAGCGATTCTCGACTGTAGATGCAGGTCTGCTCAAAAGGCATACAGGCATGCAGCCCCAACTCCAAAAAACGTCCTAGATACATCATGCTAAACTGAGTTTGCCAAGCACTACGGTATTGACGTTAGAACAGAAGAGATGTTGGTGGCCAGAAACGTTCTTGCCCGGAAAACAGAGGCTGGACGTCCTCCCAAAGATATGTTTGCTGTGCATATCCTCCTGGCTGATCATATGTTTTCTTCATTCAGGTTGCCCTCACAATTCCCGTGAGCAGCTGCTCCTGTGAAAGGTCCCTTAGTGCACTGGGCCGGCTGCACTCCTGGTTGAGGTAGACAACGGGTCAGAAAAGGCTTGCTAGTCTTGCAGCCACGTCCATTGAGGGTGAAGTGCTTGGGCCACTAAGCCACAATAGTGTTATTAAAAATAGGAGGTGCACTTTGATGCGTCCACCCACAAAATAAGCGTCATAAAGAGGAGAAACAGGAAGAGAAGTTATGTAATATAGTTTGTCATATTTGTTTGGGAATCTTACTTGTTTTTATCAGATTTTATGACAAATTATTTTTCATTTTTTTAAATCGTATTTAGCTCATTAGTTGGATTTAGTTTTGCCCCATTGTGGATGATACTGTTTAAGATGTTCCATGTGTCTGAATTATTGGGTTAATTTTGAGCAACAAATTTAAATGTATATATTTTTTCTAATGGTATAATATGACATGCATGTCTTCACATCGATCTCTCTCTCTCTCTCTCTCTCTCTCTCTCTCTCTCTCTCTCGCTCTCTCTCTCGCTCTCTCTCTCGCTCTCTCTCTCTCGCTCTCTCACTCTCGCTCTCTCTCTCTCTCTCAAAATAACATCCAAAAAGTATTTTGGCTAGATAGTACAGCCATTTTTGTGCCTTTGGTTGGTGTTGGATGGATGGGGACAGAGTGGACTTTATTTTCTTTATTTGGACAGAATGTAAGTCATATTAGATCAGTGTCTAACACAAACTATGAGACCGGTATACTTTTAGCCAATCTTGACCAAAAATAACCTGATTTTGATTGATTTTACACCCGTTGTTACTCTAAAAATACATGATGAAAATACGTTTTGGGGGCTTTAAAACAAGTCCTGGGGGAGTATGCCCAGACCCCCCTTTTAGAGGCTTAGCCCCCCCTATCCATGAAACTCTAGTGACGTCCCTGGCTCCAGCTCTCCCTAAAATGGATGCTCTCATAGACAGCTGATTGAAATCAGTATTTTATACTGAACAAAAGATCATAATTCGTCTACTCAAACATCACGCACACACACACACATACAGGCGCTCAATGACTCGTCCATCCTCTGTGCGCACACGTGGGTGGAAGGAGAACAAGAGGATGAATGAAAAAAAGAGAGAGAGAGAAAACAGAGAACCAACCCCTAACCCGTTCCTCCTGTCTGGTAGAGGAGAGGACAGCAAGTAGTTTTGTTCTTTCTTCCTCCTCTGCTCTGCGCTGGGGTGGCTGTGGCGATGCGGCTGCCTCTGTGTGCCCCCTTGCCCCCTCTCTCTCTGTGCTGCTGTTGTGTGGACGCAGCCAGCTGGTTACAGCTTGTCCAGAGTGGGTGGGTGAGACTAGTTTCCTGTGCTCCTCAGGGCTCCACAACAACCACCACTACCAGCAGCAGCAGCACCTCCACAGCCCAACACTCCAACCAGGGGCCAAATCAGGAGCTGCAGGGGCCACATTTGATAGCAAACAAGGGGCTGCTTCCTCCTCCTATTTCGCCTCCTCTCCTCTTCTCCTCCCGCCTCCTCTTCCACCGCCCCAACCATCCTCCCGCCGTCCACCCACTGCCCCCCTGCAGCCCTCCGAGGCCAGGCCTCCGATGGCCCCTGGGTTGCGGCCTGGGGGACCCCTCTCAGCACTCCACTCACACTCAGTGGAGCTGGCTATGGATGAAGAAGAGGCCCTAAAGGGCCCTGAGCCCTGCTCACCCCCACCAGAGGTAAGCAGAAACATCCATGTGTACCCCGAGTGGAAGTTGGCCCTTCAGGCACTGATCTGGGATCAGCTTATCCTCACTAGATTATAACCTTAACAATGAGGAGGAATGTAAACATGACCTGAGATCAGTGCCCAGGGACAACTTCATCCTTGTCCTTCTGGGACTGCGGGTAGGCGTGGGGTTGGTGGGGGGGTTGTATACCCCTGGGGGGTCATATCTCAACCCGTCCCCCAACCCCACTACTATTGTGTGTGTGTTTGTTCACTCTAGTCGAGCTGACTGTGTGTGGAATCTGTTGTATTTCCTGGTTTAGTGACCTGTGTTATTACTGGTGATATCTGTTTGTCCGTACAATCTGTCTGCCCATCCTTCTCCTTCCCGTCCACGTGTCTTATGTTTTCGTCAATTCACGTGTTTTCCTTTCTCTTTTCCCTTTTTCAACTTTACGTTTGTTTTTTTTTCTCATGATTTTATTACCGTTTAATGAGCTATCTTAACATAAGCACATGCAGTACATCCACAACCCAGATTGCATACGCCTAGCTCAGAGTGGATGGTAAGTAGGGAGTAATATTAGTAGATGTGATAGTAGTTCTCTAGTTAGACACTGTATGTGGTCCAAAAGATCGGTGGTTTTCAACCAGAACCTTTTTGACATGACCACGTGACCTGTGGAAAGCACACGGTATTTTGACTTTAGAGCACCAGTGCCGGTCAGATAACACCTGGGACACACAATCTATATCATTGTTTCTCGTCCTCTGCACTCATTTGAGTGGCATGCATCACGAGGAAAAGTCATTTGCATCATTTGACCTTATCCTGCGGGAACCATTAGCACAGGCAAGTCTCGTTAGGCTTTACTGTACCACAGCCTCTGCTATAGAAACACATGGAGCATGGCTTTGTGTCCGTGGGTGCACCTTTACTCTGCAGAAACCCCTCATCTCTAGCCCAAACCATTCAAAAGTAACGACCCATTTTACCGGAAACCAAAAATGCATATTCCTTTGAGGATTTGCGGGACTCTCTTAAAGGGGTACACACATTAATCATCATGAGTAAGGAATTATGAAAATACTTCAAATATACCCTATTTAAACTATAAAAACATTTGTCAAAGAAAATAGATGATTTGCAGTGTGAGATGAGATGGTGGTCATTAGCACTAAATAAATGAATAGAAACATTTGAGGTGTTCCGCAGGATTTTTGTTCATCCCATTAAGGTGTGCCACAGTTCAACAAAGGTTGGGAACCACTGCTATAGATGGTTTAGATAACAGAACGGTTTTGGGACTGAATAGAATCAATATCTCTTGACAATAAGAGGGTCGCACTGAGACCGCAGGAAATTGCCACTGTGTGTGTGTGTGTGTGTGTGTGTGTGTGTGTGTGTGTGTGTGTGTGTGTGTGTGTGTGTGTGTGTGTGTGTGTGCGTGCGTGCGTGCGTGCGTGCGTGCGTGCGTGCGTGTGGCTTTTGGTTTCAGTGGACCTCCCTCCCTACAAGCCTCCGTATCTCTGTGGACAAGCCATCTGTTTGCCCAGTGCATGGTGTCTGTTCTTAAGGAAGGAGGGAGGGATGGAGAGTGGATGTGGAGGAGGGGTAGGCTTTAGTTTGGGGATGAACACACACAGCCATGGGGAGTGGTCATTGAACAAACAAAAGTACATCTCTAACCTCCTTTTCAGAGAGATGAATACATATTGAATACCTTATCTCCCTGAACACCGTTTCTCTCTCTCTCTCTCTCTCTCTCTCTCTCTCTCTCTCTCTCCCTCAACCCCCTCTCTCTCCCCCTCTCTCTCTCTCTCTCTCTCTCTCGCTCTCTCTCTCTCTCTCTCTCCCTCAACCCCCTTTCTCCCCCTCTCTCTCTCTCCCTCTCTCTCTCTCTCGCTCTCGCTCTCTCGCTCTCTCTCTCGCTCTCTCTCTCTCTCTCTCCCTCTCTCTCTCAATTCAATTCAATTTGCTTTATTGGCATGACGTAACAATGTACATATTGCCAAAGCTTATTTTTGATATTTACAATATAAAAATAAAAATGAGAATCAAAATTGTCTCTCTCTCTCTCTCTCCACCTGTTATGTTACGATTAAAGGAGTGAAGGGTGATCGTGTTATAATGCCACACTGACCACAGACTATAGCCCTTAGATTGGCAGGACCTCACCCAAACATTGACCTATTTTTAATCTCTGTTTGTGATATTGTTTTGGTTTATTTGAAGTGTTATTTATTTGCTCTCTGACTTTTTCTCTCGTTAACAGTTTGTCTTCTTTTTGTGTCTTTTGTCTTGTCAAGATGTGTGAATTGTGTGTGTTTGTGTGTCTCGCTCTCTCTTTCTGTGTGCGTGTGTTCACAGCTTGCCTTGCCTGCATGCCTAAAGAATATTCTTCCATACATTTTAGAGCTAGGGTGTGTTTGTGGTAACTGTGTATCCTGTGTTTTTAGGTGGATACGCGGGATGGAAAGGATTCTAATCAGGGATACAACAAAGGTATGTATGGTGCCTGACCCGGTGAATTTTAGATAGCATATACATTCTAAAAGTCAGAATTCTCTTTACCTCTCTTTATTTTTGACCATTGTTCTCACATGATGATATCTTTCTCTCCCACACTCTATCTCCATGCTTTCTTCCCTCCTATCTCCTTCTCCTCCTCTTCTCTCGCTTAGTTCTGGAGCCTGGCCCGTCTCCCATGGAGGGGGATCAGATGGCTGATGAGAGGCATGGTGTGTCCAGGGTGGAGGTGTTGGAAGGTGGAGGGAGAGGGGCCCTGTTGGGGCCTGCTTGGCCCCAGGAGCTGGCCTGCTCCCTGTGCAAACGGCTGTTCAGCAGCCTGGAGCAGCTCAGGAAGCACGAGTACCGCCACACCCTGTCCCTCATGGCCCTCTCCCTGGACTGGCCTGACTCGCAAGGCCCGCAAGCCAACCACCACCACCACCAGACTCATGCATTCTCCCAGGGACCCATTCACTCCCAGTCTCTCTATCGCCTCCCGGTGGGCGAGCCTTTCCCAGCGCGGTACCTCTGCTCCCAGTGTCCAGCCACCTTCACGCTCAAGTCCAACGCAGACCGGCATGAGAAGACCATCCACTTCAAGAGGAAGCTGATGCAGTGCACCTACTGTCTGAAACACTTCAGAGACCGCACTGATCTACACAGACACCTGTCTTCTGTGCACTCCAGAGAAAGAGGGCACTCGTGCCCGGCCTGCGCCAAAGCGTTCAGTACCCAGAAGAACCTGGCCACACATGTCAAGGTGTGCTGCCAGGTGGGGGTGGGGGTGGGGTCATGGAGAAGGGTCGGCGTGGGGGTGGGGCAGGGTGGGGTTGCCGAGCAACTGTGGGGCTTGCATCATGAGATGAAGGTGGACGCCCATAGCAACCATAATACTCATCATCGCCATGTGAATGTGGTCGATTGAGCTCGGAAGCATACAAAGATAAAGAGAGTAAACACACACACACCCGCGTACGCACACACACACACACACACACCCCCACACACACACACATGCTATACATGACATTTAATGACCTGTGGTGTCACTTCCTCCCTAGACCCATATCTCCCTTCACATTGGCTGAGTGTCGATCTGGGCGGGCCCCATATGGGTTGTATGTGAGAGCACTGGCACATTTTCTTCAGCCTGTGCAAGTATTTGTACATTTATAAGATTAAAGACCGATATTTTATAAAAGGTCTGGTTTTTACTTATGGGCCTATATTTTTGAGGAGGCTTTAGGCATCTTTTTTAAAGAGCATAATTAAAATGCAAAGTTAACGGTGAAAACGTACTGCAACTGCTCAACTGAGTTCCAGCTTTGTTTTAATATATATATAAATATGTGTGTCCATGTGTTGTCTGTCTGTTTGTCATTCTGTCACTTGTCAATGGAGTTGAAATGAGGGCTGCTCATTTCATTGATGATATTGTGCTGCTGTTGGAAATAGGATCTGGTCTAGGATCAGCTTACAGTACCTTTCTTAAATCTTTACTGTAACCATTAGGGGGCGAAAGACAAAACGGACTTTAGTGGAGTGTCTATGGGGAACTTTGTTCTTCTACTTGTGACGTTTGTTCTATCCCCCAGCCCGCTGTCTCTCTGTGTCGCCAGTCAGGGCTCAACCCTCTTCTCCACATTAGGCAGGGAGATCTGTATATCTCCAGTTCTTTACTTCTCACTTAAACGGTTCAGAAACTGACCACAAATCAGCACCGCCTGCAGGTAATCCTATTTACGACACATCCCCTGTCAGTGTTCGTACTGCGCACTCTCATCAGAGGACGGCTTATCTCGTCTGAAACAAGGCTTCAGTCATCTGTTTGAACCATTATTCAAAGCAGGAAGTGCTACTGAAACAACACATCTCCGGTGTGAAAGAGTGCAATCTAACGTTCAGCGCAGGTTTACAACAAGTACAACTGTGACAGATACAACGGCCCTTAGAGGGTGATGTTTCACCCAAATCGTCTTCCACTAAAGTACACCTAAATGGATTTGAGGATAGGAGGTATCACTCGTATGTTTTGGCACGATGACTGGTTTCCTCTCCTTCATCTGCTCTGGTGTGAACTAACTGGACTGGTGAAAGCGGGTTTCTGTGAAGGCGTTTTCATTTTCCCCCTACATTTGGCCTGTGTTGTTTTCAGATCCGTGCTGATGCAGGAGCACCGAGCAACTTAAAACAATAGAGACACGCCGTTGGGCTGTTGGGGTCGCTCCAAATCCCCTCTGTGCGCTGCGCCCCAATCCTCCTTACCCCCTCGATAAGCCCAGCTGAAGGAGAATAGTAATTGGCTCTTCTCAGCTCCAGCCCTTATTGACCTAAGACTCTTCAGATAAAGAGGAGGTGGGCGAAGGAGGGGCATGACCTCTCTGACCTGAGAGAGAGAGAGAGAGAGAGAGAGAGAGAGAGAGAGAGAGAGAGAGAGAGAGAGGAGAGAGAGAGAGAGAGAGGAGAGAGAGAGGAGAGAGAGAGAGAGAGAGAGGAGAGAGAGAGAGAGAGAGAGAGAGAGAGAGAGAGGAGAGAGAGAGAGAGAGAGAGAGAGAGAGAGAGAGAGGAGAGAGAGGAGAGGAGAGGAGAGAGAGAGAGAGAGAGAGAGAGAGAGGGAGGGATACAGAGAGAGAGAGATAGGGAGGGATACAGAGAGAGAGAGAGGGAGGGATACAGAGAGAGAGAGAGGGAGGGATACAGAGAGAGAGAGAGAGAGAGAGGGATACAGAGAGAGAGATTTTGATTCTCATTTTTATATTGTAAATAAGCTTTGACAATATGTACATTGTTACGTCATGCCAATAAAGCAAATTGAATTGAATTGAAAATTGAATTGAGAGAGAGAGAGACAGGGAAATAGAGAGAGAGAGAGAGAGACAGGGATACAGAGAGAGAGAGAGAGAGACAGGGATACAGAGAGAGAGAGAGAGAGTATATGGGAAATGGAGACAGAAGAGTAGAAGTTGGATGGTGTGGTCAGAGAGGGGCAGACTGTGCATTGTAACACAGTCTGTGGTTGATGTACAGGGAGTAATGTTTGTGAATGACAGGGTGGGACTGAAAACTAGGCCAAACCTATCACTTACTGTACCTTAAATGGAATTCCTTACAGACGGTTTGTCTTCCTCCTGCTTCCTATGATTTGAAAACAAGGGGCATGAGTTTTGAATGTATAATTTGGTTGTTGGATTGATGCTATTTGAGTAACTGAATTGTAGAACCACAAAGCTCTCTCTCTCTCTCTATCTCTCTCTCTCTCCCTGTCTCTCTCTATCTCTGTATCCCTGTCTCTCTCTCCATGTCTCTCTCTCTCTCACTGTCTCTCTCTCCCTGTCTCTCTCTCTCTTTCTCCCTCTCTCTCTCTCTCTCTCCCCCTGTCTCTCTCTCTCTCTCTCTGTCTCTCTCTCTCTCTCTCTCTCACTCTCGATCTCGATGTCTCTCACTCTCTCTCTCTCTCTCACTCTCTCTCTCTCTCTCTCTCTCTCTCTCTCTCTCTCTCTCGATGTCTCTCACACTCTCTCTCTCTGTCTCTCGCTCTCTGTTGATCCTTAAGGACTTAAACATGTCACAGTGTTTGAGTGGTTTGACTAAAATGCTGTTTCGCAATAAATGTTAATCTCTGAGAGCGAGGACTCCTAAAACCCAGCTAACAACAAACGTTCCCACAACATTAGAGAACATTCCCTTAAGAGTCTCATTATGACATCAACGTCACTCAAAACATACCCAGAACATGGTTACCATGTTCTCAGAATATAAGGTATTAATGTTCTCGACACGTTTCATGGGAACGTTGCAAGAACATTCATGTGTCCAGTTTTCTGAGGGTTGGGAGAACATTTCATCAATGTCACACCAAAAATACACAGAACGTGGTTGCCATGTTCTCAGAATATAAGATATTAATGTTCTAGACACGTTTCATGGGAACGTTCTGTCGTGGTCCCCTGGAGGTTTTAGTCTAGTTCCCAGTTTGTTTCAGGGATGTCCCTGTTTCTTTACACACCGCCCCTTGTTTCTGTTTCAGAGCCCGTCAAGGCTCGGATTGGTGAGCCACTGTTCCACTCACAGCTCTTTGTCTGTTGGCAAGGTTAGCGACACACACAGTGCTTTTAAAGATCAAAATACCGTGAACCTAAAGGTTGTGAGTTTAGATCCCCGGTGGAGACATGTTGAACAGTAACTACTTTATAAATGAACAATGTTATCATGTACATTACCGTTCAAAAGTTTGGGGTCACTTAGAAATGTCCTTATTTTTTGAAATAAAAGCAATTTGTTTGCCCATTAAAATAACATCAAATTGATCAGAAATACAGTGTAGACATTGTTAATGTTGTAAATGACTATTGTAGCTCGAAACGGCTGATTTCTTTATGTAATATCTACATTGGCGTACAGAGGCCCATTATCAGCAACCATCACTCCTGTGTTCCAATGGCACGTTAGTGTTAGCCAATCCACGTTTATCATTTTAAAAGGCTAATTGATCATTAGAAAACCCTTTTGCAATTATGTTAACACAGCTGAACACTGTTGTCCTGATTTAAAGAAGCAATAAAACTGTCCTTCTTTAGACTAGTTGAGTATCTGGAGCATCAGCATTTGTGGGTTCGATTACAGGCTCAAAATGGCCAGAAACTAAGACTTTCTTCTGAAACTCGTCAGTCTATTCTTGTTCTGAGAAATGAAGGCTATTCCATGCGAGAAATTGCCAAGAAACTGAAGATCTCGTACAACGCAGTATACTACTCCCTTCACAGAACGTGGGAGGCCCCGGTGCACAACTGAGTGGGAGGACAAGTATATTTAGATTGTCTAGTTTGAGAAACAGACGCCTCACAAGTCCTCAACTAGAAGCTTCATTAAATAGTACCCGCAAAACACCAGCCTCAACGTCAACAGTGAAGAGGCGACTCCGGGATGCAATTTCAGGACAAGGACAGAATGTCCTGTGTTTTAAATCTGTGTATTGCAACGTTTTAATGAAACGGGTCTAGAACATTCACATCTTATATTCTGAGAACATGGCAACCCTGTTCTGTGTATGTTTGGTGTAAAATGTGTGGAATATTCTCCTAATCATTCAGAAAACTGGACACATGAATGTTCTTGCAACGTTCCCACTAAATGGGACTAGAACATGTATACTTTATATTCTGAGAACATGGCAACCGTGTTCCGTGTATGTTTGCTGTGAAGTTGCTGGATTATTTCTCCTAACCCTCAGAAAACTGGACACATGAATGTTCTTTCAACGTTCCCATGTAACGTGTCTTCGAACATTAATAGTGGATATTCTGAGAACACAGTAACCACGTTCTGGTTAAGTTAGTTTTGTTTTGACATTAAGGGAATGCTCTCCTAACTCTAAACGCCAAAACATGCTAAATAGGGTCTCAGGAGGTTTTTGCTAACATACATAAAATGTTCCCCTAACTAACAGAAAACTGGAAACTCAAACATCAGGGGAACATTACGGGTAACATTACAAAAACGTTCTCTCTTCCTAGAATTGTTAGCTGGGAATAGCCCTCTTTCCACTTCCTCATTCTGATCATTCTGAGGGAGAAAGTGTATTTTTCTGGCTGTTTGACGTTACTGTAGTACAGCAGCACGTAGTGTCCTCATTTCATGGAAGGGCATCAACCAATTAGCCAATCAACCAACCACTCATTCAATCAAATTTGTACCTTTGACAAATGCATCTGACCAAAGAAGACAGCCTTGCGTCAACCCCCAAAAAGGGCAATGACAATATAAAGCTGTGTTTGTCAGTCCTGGTCTATGCGTGTCTGTACCCATACTGTGAATATTAGTCAAAGGGAAGAGCAGAGGCCCCATTCGTGGAACTTTAGCGGCATCAGCCAGTTTGATTGTGGTCAAAAGCAGTGCACTCCAGGGTGTCATTTGAGATATGCTCTGTATGTCATTTTGGTTTCTTCCACACACAACAGATACGAGAACGGAGCAAGTGGAACTTGTCGTCTTGTTGAAGAAACTCATCCCTGAGATGACTTGGGAAAAAACTCTGTCAATACGTCCACCCCTAAAAACACGGGGTCCCTTTTCTCATGCGAATCCAGACTGATTACGAACCAGATGGCCCTTTTTATAAAGAGCAAAACGAGGCTGATTTCAGTTGCACTGTTGTTATTTTGTTTTGTAAAGACAGGGTATTTTAGACTGTATTTAAAAAAATATCTTTTCAGTCCCAAATATCATATATCAATATGTCATTTTTCTGAAGTTTGATGCTGTTTCCTGGTGGTTTGTATTCTGTAATCAATAAACTGTGAAGGAACACACGTTTGGACGTTGGGTCTGATAGCGTTTTCTTGTGTTTGAGTCCTGTAGTTATGTAGAAATATACAGTACACACAAACTGTATAAAATCATGCGTGTAACACACGTACATTTTCCTTTCCTAAATTACCAGGTAAGTAATATGTGTCTGCATACTGCGTGAGTATATACATCATTTTGGTTGTAGGTATAAACTATGCTCCACAGACTTTGAGTTACGGCCATGTTTCCCAATGCCTCACAGTTCAAGGTCGGATGAGCTGGTCATGTTTTCTACTCTGACTCCCTGAGCCTTTCTAACGTCAGGTAACCAAAATGTGTGTCACACCCCCACTGGGCGGTAGATAAAATGTGTCCTCTCTGTTCTTGTCTTGGCGTTTGCTCATCGCCCAATCTATCTACCCACTGGGCACACACTGGTTGAACCAACATTGCTTCCAGGTCATTTCAGGGAAATCACGTGGAACCGACGTGGAGTAGACATTGAATCTGTCCCCCAGTGGGACGCTTTTTGCCCGAACACATTTAGTCAATGTCCGGGTAAGACGCCTGTGTGCACACACAGACATACTCACAATATGTCTGCTGGAGCATCTACTTAGGCTTAGCGGAGGCTGTAGAATAGGGCTCTCCAACCCTGTTTCTGGAGAGCTATGCTGCCTTCCTGTAGGTTCCTGTAGGTCTGGCTCCAACCCTAATCTCGCGCACCCAATTGTAATAACTAGCTGGTCGATAAGATGAAGGTCAGTTACAGCTGGGATTGGGGTGAGAGCATAAAGGAGGGTAGCAACCCCGGGAACAGAGTTGGAGAGCCCTGCTGTAGAAGCTGAAAACCAACAGGATGGTGTTACTAATTATGTACTGGTCCCCTTTGACCTGACTTCACCGCTGTAAGTATCTAGCAAGTTCTCCAACTCACGTGTGTTGGTGTGTACCTGATTCCTCCTGTGGGTGACCTGCTATATGTCATGTGTAGACATAGAGCTATCCAAGCCCTGCTGTGTTGTAATCTCTCTCCATCATCGCTCTCCCCGCCTTTTACCTTTTGTATGTATGTATGTAGTTTGTCATTATTTTGTACCTGATCTCACGCGTGTGTTGATCTTAACCCAGTTCATCCTGAGTTGATCTATTATGTGGAGATGTCGCTCGATTGTAGGCCTTTATCCAAGCCTTACTGTATTGTTCTCCATCTCTCTCTGATGTCTTCTTTGTTTTATCCAATAGACACTGACATTTAAAGTGGGCATCAGCGTTGGTAATACCGTCTAATGTTAAATATAGGTTGGCAGTGTCTTTTAAACCTGTGTCTTTGATCAATTGAATCTGTCACTGAAATTTGCACTTCTGGTATTTTTTTTAAATTAATCTAACTGATGTAGAAGTTTTAAACCTTTTGAATTAACTTTCATCAAACTGTGGTTTAACTCGCGTAGACTAGATGCAAACTAATCTCTCTCTCTCTCTCTCTCTCTCTCTCTCTCTCTCTCTCTCTCTCTCTCTCTCTCTCTCTCTCTCTCTCTCCACAGTGAATGACTTCACAGTGATCCGTAAGAAGTTTAAGTGCCCCTACTGTAGTTTCTCTGCCATGCACCAGTGCATCCTGAAGAGGCACATGCGCTCCCACACGGGCGAGAGGCCCTACCCCTGTGAGATCTGTGGCAAGAAGTTCACCAGGAGGGAGCACATGAAGAGACACACACTGGTGAGAGCAGTGCGGTAGCAGACAGTCACCACCGGGGTGCAGCAGTGAGCTGAGTCACACACTGGCCATGCTGTTCCCTTAACGAAACAGGTCTTTGGGCACAGATCTAGCACCAGTTCAGTTTCTCTTAATCCTAACTTTAGTATATGGGGGTGAAAACTGCTAAATGTACCTTTCAATCAGCCATTCAATTTCGCAATGAAAGTACTGGATAAGTGAAATGAAATCTAAAAGTAACATTTTAGCCCTGCTCCTTCTTTTTTCCTGCTCCCTTCTCTACTGCACACACACACACACACACACACACACACACACACACACACACACACACACACACACACACACACACACACACACACACACACACACACACACACACACACACACACACACACACACACACACACACACACACAAAATCTGGAGAGGCCAAAGAAATTAGCTGTGGTTAGAGCCAGGTGAAAGCCAGAGCAGTATATAGTACCACTCAGCTGCTGTGCTGTGCTCAGGGGAGAAGAGTTCAGAGAGCAGAGAAACATCCACTATGACTACAGGCCAGCCCAGCGGGAGTCAGGAAGAGATTGGAGGAGGGTTGAGGACTATTACTGGCCCAGGCTTTGAGCTCCCATGGTTTTGCTATGTCAGAGGATAGCATACAGAGAGGCTTCGGCCAACATCTGTGATGGATGTTTCTGCATTTAACAATGCTACCTCACTGTTTGACAACAATTTGACTTGAGCAGAAACAGGCTGACTCATGTTGTTTCCTTTGAGCATTCCAGTCTGTCCAACTCAGTTGGTAAGCTTGGTTTAGACTTCTGCATTCTGAAGGATATAAGTATGTGTGTAAGTTGTGTGGGTTAATGATGTGTGTCTCTCCTACAGGTCCACAGTAAGGATAAGAAGTATGTGTGTAAGGTCTGCAGCCGGGTCTTCATGTCGGCGGCCAGTGTCGGAATCAAACACGGCTCCCGTCGCCACGGCGTCTGCGTTGACTGTTCCGGGCGGGGCATGGCCGCGTTATTGGACCACAACGGAGAAGTGGGCGGAGAGCTCTCCCCTGAGGACGAGCCGTATCCCGGCGACCACCGTTTCCCTGATGACCAGACCGAGTGCGACGGCGACGGAGAGGAAGAGATGATGACGGAAGGGGATGGAGAGATAATAGGAGAGGCGGATGACAAGGGAAGGAAGTGGAAGGATGACTCAGGGAGGATGACGGCGGGAGACGGGGCGATGGACAATGACAAGGAGGAGAGCAATGACTCTGTGCCAGAGCGGGTGCAGCACAATGGGAGCGAGAAGGATTTCGGCTGGATCTCTTAGGATCCCATGGGATCATTTAGGATCTATTGTGGATCTGTTGGAATGCCTCAGGCAGAGACACTTCTCTTTACCCATGTTCATGGGCAGGCCTTCCTCTGAGTGGGGTATGTGGGCGATACATGACAATGATCTAAATTGACAGGTGCCACACACACAAGCTGAGCCCTGTGCTGATGATTGCCATGGAGAGCGATTGAGAGAAGAGAGTCTCTTTCTGTTCACCACCTTTCTTTCCTCTTTAGTTTCTTTTTTCTTTTCTTGTTTCTGATGAGGACCAGACCAGAGTCTGTCCATTGGTTTAGATGTCCACCTATGTCACACTGGGACCAATGAGGACTTATTAAACGGTCTTGGGTGATGTTGGACTGTGGCGAATTTGTGGTCACAGTCGCCACGGACATGACGGATTGTTAACGGTTTGGAAAAATGCCACGGTGGTGTCTTGTTGCCATGCAGTCCTATTTGGGGACAGTCTATACATTTTTGGGGACAATCTTTTATCTATTGCAAAGATGCACGCGTCGGTCATCGGAGTGAAACTGCCACAGACTTGCACTTTAAACGTTGACTAGAATCCTGTCAATGCCCACAAACCGTGGTTTACATTTTCAATCTGATTTTAACCACACAACTCGGTGACCGCACCTACCTTTAAGGATATATTGTATGTCCTCATGACTGTTATATATATATACATGGATATTAGTATGCTTATGTAGTAGTTTGCTGATTATATAGCCTATGCCTTTCAATGGGTTCTTTTTCCTCCACTTTTTCTTGCGTTTTTGTCGAGCTGTGGTGAGAACGATGAAAGGTTGAGCAAATGTACATGCCAACAAGCCACGGGAATTGTAGTAGATCGAAGGAGAGTTGACGACAGGGAGTATTAGAGAGTGAACACTATGCAGGAACATAACCCATCACTCCAGAGGTAAGTGCTCTCTACTTTCAGAGAGAGGATATCAACGTTTTTAGGGTCGCGTCCACAGTTTAACAGATGTTCCAGCGGTGCAGCGAAATGCCTCTGTTACCGGCTCCTAATCAACGTAGTGTCTAGATCTCCACTTCAGATATTTACTCCCAGAATGAGAGAGGTTGTCTTGTCTGAGGAAAGGTGACGAAATGCTTATTTGTGTACCGTTTGTGTACCGTTTGCCTTTGTTCTGTCCTTCCATCTCACGTTGTGTCTCTGTGCAGACTCTTTAGAACCTTTTTGTTCAGTGATCATTTGTATATTTCACCATCGACACAGAATATGCACACTTTTACATCTTAGCGGACCTTAAATGACGGTTCAATCTTTCATTTTGGTGAGGACATTTTATTTCGGTTTGTATTTGTAAAGAAAAGGTCAGGCTTGAGTCCATCCGGAGAGGATGCCTGTTCTGCTGAGTGCTTTTGTGACGCTTTCTTTTGTTTGAAAATGTTATTTATTCAAAATCCATGTTTTTTTTTTTGTAGTGGAATTATTATACTATAAAAGCATTCCCTCCACTCTGTCTCATGCCTTCTGTGGGCGCGGTGTGTGGGTGTGTTCGTGTGTGCGCACGCACGTGAGATGTGTTTTGATTTTCTTCCGGTTATTTCCTGCTATTTGACCATTTGGAGTCTTATTACGATGAGCAGAAGTATGATTATTGTTGTTATGGGTTACATTATTAACTTTATGATTATTAAGTGCTGGATGCGAAGCATTATTCTGCGTTTCTTTTTGATATTTTATATCTTGTATAAGGAAAGCTTTTATATTTGGCCTTGTTGTGGACAGCAAGCCATTAGGCTTTTCAGATGACTTATGTTGTGCCAGTTCTCTGCTTTTCTGTTGTGCTTGGTTTTTACAGAGAAAAGACACATTAGAGGAACTTATTCTAAGTTAGATATGGATCAGAACTTACTGTGTGTATGGTATGGCACGTGCTTCTATATTACTAACATACACTAATTCATTAACATTATACCAAAAACAATCTAATACATTGTATCAAGTGCTTTTGTTTCAACCGTGCGTGTGCAGGTGCAAATATTTTCAATTTATTGTGGTCTAATCATTTTGTTTGGATGTAGTTATTTCGTTTATTTTGTAATATTCTTCAGTTTGTATACATATGGTATAATTGTATATGAAGAGCCTTGTGCCCTGCTAGTCTAGACCTGCTGGAGATTGCATCTTTAACCCCTCTTTTCTTTATTTGGCCTTGTTGCCCTGGTTTCCAAAGGCGTGTTCTACTGCATATCCTGAAACATAAACCCGATTCCAAATCCACCCCTGGCCCCAACCCCTGTATACTTTTTGTAGGTCTGAAATGATCGTACTGGTGTAAATATGATATATTTCAACTTGGCCTATCAAAGGGCAAGGTCCTTCCAGACCTACAAGACATGTTTTGGACTGCCTGGGCGCTACACGGGAAAGGAACCGAGTGGGCCACAATGTTGGCTCTGGGAACTGTAGTTGGTTTGCCGGAGGTGGTTGCAAGCACACCATCTGCCACACTTCAATTTCCATCTGTCCCAATTCTAAACACTGTATCCAACGAACACCCCTCCGCTGTATGTTTTGATTTCACTGATTGGAAATGCCTTCTCCATGTGCGGTGACTAGCTGTATTTAAGTTGCATCCTTTTCATTTGACCCATCCATCGGCAATCTCGAATCTGTTTTCAGAACGAAAACAAGTGACGTTTGGGTGGATATGTTGAACGTTAATGGCTGAATATAACGGGATTGTCGAGAAGTGCAGTGTAGTCGGAAAGTAGTGCAGTATCCGTGATATTCCTCTGTCACCCACACAGATATTTCCCCCCACTTTAGTTCTCTTCTCATCATCACCTGCCTGTGTCTTCTTCCTTGTCTTGGGTTGTAATTCAGGAAATATTTGCCATCCAATCCCCTCAACAATGTGCCTCGATCTGTTTTACCGGTGTGTGCGTGGGTGTGCCTGCGTGGGTGTGTGTGTGTGTGTTTCAAGAGAAACGGAAATCATATATTTTATCTCAATCACAGGTGCAAATAGTTGAGACAAAAAAAAAATGCAGCTATATGTTTGTTTCTGACTGTGTTTATTAATCGTTTGTGCCCTGGTTTTATGGTCTTAACTGCACGTCTCTGTTCATTTGGCGTACCAAAGTCTCTCACATCCGCACACACCATGAACAACGAACTGCTTGCTTTTCAGAAGATGAATATGGCAATTCCCTTCTTAGATGTGTACAAAACTGAAATCCTGATTTAGCCTGTATAGCTTGATTCATATGTGCAAATCACAAAGCCATAGACATGGTTATATGTAGAGTATACTATATTTCAAAATTCTTACTTTTTATTTTAGACTCTGTTCTTTACTAAGAGTGATGTGTTCATATATATATATATATATATATATATATAAATATATATATATATAAATTGATATTACTATTATATATTATTTATTTTCTCTCCCGTTTCGCGAGGTGTCTTTCATTTGTAAAGTGAGATGCTGGAAACTTTACGGTTCTTTGTTGGGAATATTGTTCAATATGACACTGACTTTATATCGATTATCATAAACCTGTGTTTGTAACGAAGATGTGTTTGAATAATCAAAACTTTGTTCTGTTTGGGGAGGATTAAAGTGGGACGATTTTCTGTGTAGTACTGATCCCTTTTTCCGTTTTTATAGCCAAACATGACCTTCCCTGCCGTCCTGTTGTGAGGGCTAGCCTAAAGGGCTAACCCAGGCCTCTATCTAACTTCATGTTTAGTGGAATTAGCTTGACTATTATTTGCGAAACAAATCAGTCTCAATAAATTTGGAAATTGCTGCTGAAAAGAAGTTGTGCGCGTGTTGTACATTGTGTGTTCTTGTCAAACTCCACTGTATGATCTCGGGCTCGGTGCTGTAACGCAACCGTTCTCCATGAGGGGAAAAGTAGGCTTTACAGCAACGACGGTGTAGGGTGAAGTTGCTCTTGTTAGTTGATCTTGGGTTAGTTGCACATTTTCCCCACTGATGGACAAGGTTAGAATTAGGGGAGGGAAGCTGATCCTAGATCTGTACCGAGCAGAAACTTCATCCCGGATCTTGTGACGCAGACACACACCAAGGGAGAAATGTGCTGTAGATATGGGAGGGACGAACATTAGATGGGAGGGTCCTCCCCCATTTTTTTTTCACATTTAAAAATGCATTTCCTGAAATTCTACACAGTTTGACATATTATGCCTCTCTTGATGGGTATTTTGAGAGGTATATATTTTTGAAAACAAAGTACAAGCGGAAGGATAAATGGAGGATAAGTATTTACAAAAAATAGACAAAAGATGAAGACTGAGTTGTATTATAATGATGCACACATGCATATTTATTTATATTAAAAAAGACACAAAAGATGAAGACAGTTTTATTATAACGATGCACATTGATATCTACATGTAAAAAAGTTCTTGCAATTGTACAGTTTGACCTGACTTTATGGCCTCTGTTGAGGGGTATTATGAAAACAGTATAAACCCTTATCATCAGTGAACGTTTTGTAGTTTC
Organism: Salvelinus fontinalis; assembly: GCF_029448725.1. Classification (NCBI taxonomy): domain Eukaryota; kingdom Metazoa; phylum Chordata; class Actinopteri; order Salmoniformes; family Salmonidae; genus Salvelinus; species Salvelinus fontinalis. Next base: position 42,822,885 of record NC_074690.1, read on the forward strand.
CATAGTATACAGGTGGAAGACATACACTTGGGGGGGGGGGGCTGAGCTAAAATATACCTTACAGTATATTTAGAGCCCTGATATGCAGTCTAACAAACAGCTGCCATTTAAGACAATAGTTCAAGTTGGCTTTTAGATATTTCACTTAATAGTAAATAAATATGGTCACTGGCACACCTAAAGGTTCAGTGTGGTCTGAGATGAACTAAGGACTGGCGACGAACAGTTCTTGTGCTGACGTTGCTTCCAGAGGCAGTTTGGAACTCGGTAGTGAGTGTTGCATCCGAGGACAGATGATTTGAAGTGGTGTCTACATACTTTGCATCTGTTGCTGAAGGTCAAAGGCTGCTGGTCTGGACCTGACTGGTCTGACCTGACTGACTGGTTGGCTCTAACCTGTGCTGTCTGTCCGATACGGTTTCTTCTTTAAAAACAGATTTGGATATCCTGTGTCCCTTTCATGTTATTTTCCCCCTAACGTCTCCCTAAAGAATAAATACAAGTTATTCAGTATTATACTTCATTATATACAGTGCATTCGGAAAGTATTCAGACCCCTTGAGTTTTTCCACATTTTTTTTTACGGTACAGCCTTATTCCATTTAATGGATTCAATTGTTTTTTCCCCTCATCAATATACACACAATATCCCATATTGACATTTTAATTTATTTCTTTATTTTTATGGGAAATGTACATTCACATTTACATAAGTATTCAGACCCTTTACTCAGTACTTTGTTGAAACACCTTTGGCAGCGATTACAGCATCAAGTCTTCTTGGGTATGACACTACAAGCTTGACACACCTGTATTTGGGGATATTCTCCCATTCTTCTCTGAAGATCCTCTCAAGCTGTCAGGTTGGATGGGGAGCGTCGCTGCACAGCTATTTTCAGGTCTCTCCAGAGATGTTCGATTGGGTTCAAGTCCGGGCTCTGGCTGGGCCACTCAAGGACATTCAGAGAATGTCTCCTGCATTGTCTTGGCTGTGTGCTTAGGGTCGTTGTCCTGTTGGAAGGTAAACCTTCGCCCCAGTCTGAGGTTGTGAGAGCTCTGGAGCATATTTTAATCAAGGATCTCTCTGTACTATGCTCCGTTCATCTTTCCCTCGATCCTAACTAGTCTCCCAGTCGCTGCCGCTGAAAAGCATACACACAGCATGATGCCGCCACCACCATGTTTCCCTGTAGGAATGGTGCCAGGTTTCTTCCAGACATGACACTTGGAATTCAGGCCAAAGAGTTCAATCTTGGTTTCATCAGACCAGAGAATCTTGTTTCTCATGGTCTGAGAGTCTTTAGGTGCCTTTTGGCAAACTCCAAGAGGGCTGTCATGTGCTTTTTACTGAGGAGTGGCTTCTGTCTGGCCACTCTACCATAAAGGCCTGATTGGTGGAGTGCTGCAGAGATGGTTGTCCTTCTGGAAGGTTCTCCTATCTCCACAGAAGAACTCTGGAGCTCTGTCAGAGTGAACTTCAGGTTCTTGGTCACCTACCTGACCAAGGCCCTTCTCCCCCGATTACTCAGTTTGGCCGGGCGGCCAGCTCTAGGAAGAGTCTCGGTGGTTCCAAACTTCTTCCATTTAAGAATGATGGAGACCACTGTGTTTTTTAGGACCTTCAATGCTGCAGACAATTTTTGGTACCCTTCCCCAGATCTGTGCCTCAACACAATTCTGCCTCGGAGCTCTACGGACAATTCCTTCAACCTCATTGCTTGGTTTTTGATCTGAAATTCACTGTCAACTGTGGAACCTTATATAAACAGGAATAGTTGAAGTCGGAAGTTTACATACACTTAGGTTGGAGTCATTAAAACCCAGTTTTCAAGCACTCCACAAATGTCTTGTTAACAAACTATAGTTTTGGCAACTCGGTTAGGACATCTACTTCCAACAATTGTTTACAGACAGATTATTTCACATATAATTCACTGTATCACAATTCCAGTGGGTCAGAAGTTTACATACACTAAGTTGACTATGCCTTAAAACAGCTTGGAAAATTCCAGGAAAATTATGTCATGGCTTTAGAAGCTTCTGTTAGCCTAATTGACATAATTTGAGTCAATTGGAGGTGTACCTGTGGATGTATTTCAAGGCCTACTGTCAAACTCAGTGCCTCTTTGCTTGACATCATGGGAAAATCAAAAGAAATCAGCCAACGAAAAAATGTAGACCTCCACAAGCCTGGTTCATCCTTGGGAGCAATTTCCCAACGCCTGAAGGTACCACGTTCATCTGTACAAACAATAGACGCAAGTATAAACACCATGGGACCACACAGCCGTCATACGGCTCAGAAAGGAGACGCGTTCTGTCTCCTAGAGATGAACGTACTTTGGTGCGAAATGTGCAAATCAATCCCAGAACAACAGCAAAGGACCTTGTAAAGATGCTGGAGGAAACAGGTACAAAATGATCTATATCCACAGTAAAACGAGTCCTATATCGACATAACCTGACAGGCTGCTCAGCAAGGAAGAAGCCACTGCTCCAAAACCGCCATAAAAAAAGCCAGACTACGGTTTGCAACTGCACATCAAAGATCGTACTTTTTGGAGAAATGTCCTCTGGTCTGATGAAACAAAAATAGAACTGTTTGGCCATAATGACCATCGTTATGTTTGGAGGAAAAAGGGGGAAGCCGTGAAGCACGAGGGTGGCGGCATCATTTTGTGGGGGTGCTTTGCTGCAGGAGGGACTGGTGCACTTCACAAAATAGATTGCATCATGAGAGAGGAAAATTATGTGGATATATTGAAGTAACATCTCAAGACATCAGTCAAGAAGTTAAAGCTTGGTCGCAAATGGGTCTTCCAGATGGAAAATGATATAAGGAAATCAGTAGTTGAAATAAATTCATTACGCCCTAATCTATGGATTTCACATGACTTGGCAGGGGAGTAGCCATGGGTGGGCCTGGGAGGGCATAGGCCCACCCAATGGGGAGCCAGTCCAAGCCAATCAGAATGAGTTTTTCCCCACAAAATGCTTTATTACCGACAGACATACTCCTCGGTTTCATCAGCTGTCTTGTTGGATGGTCTCAGAAGATCGCGCATGTAAAGAATCCGGATGTGGAAGTCCTGAGCTGGCGTGGTTACACGTGGTCTTTGGTTGTGAGGCTGGTTGGACGTAGTCCTAAATTCTTAAAAACGACTTATGGCTTAAGGCTTATGGTAGAGAATTTAAATTTAAATTCTCTGGCAACGGCTCTGGTGAACATTCCTTCAGTCAGCATGACAATTGCACGCTCCCTCAAAATTTGAGACATCTGTGGCATTGTGTTTTGTGGTCTTTTTGTTGTCCCCAGCACAAGGTGCACCTGTGTAATGACCGTGCTGTTTAATCAGCTTCTTCATATGCCACACCTGTCAGGTGGATTGATTATCTTGGCAAAGGAGAAATGCTCACAAACAGGGATGTAAACAAATTTGTGCACCAAATTGGAGAGAAATAAGCTTTTTGTGTGTATGGAAAATACATGGAATCTTTTTTTTTTAGCTCATGAAACATTGGACCAACAGTTTACATGTTGCGTTCGGCCAATAATCTACAGTGTAATACATACATGCATACAAATACTCAGGCCAGGTTAGCTAAACATGGTAGCTAGCTTGACTTTATATGTTTTGCAGTGACCTTTGGTCAATTGAATGTCAGCTACCATTAAAGCTACAATATGTAACTTTTTGGGCAACCTGGCCAAATTCGCATAGAAATTTGAATTATAGGTATGTCATTCACATTGAAAGCAAAGCTAAGAAGCTGTAGATCTGTTCTATGTGCGCCAGTTCTATGCTTCCTATTGTTAAGTTTCGTTCTTCTGTTTTTTACTTTCAGTTTTGTCCACCAGCTTCAAATAGATGAAAATACAGTATGGGTTATTGAACATATATTTCACAGTGGTTTAGGTAGTACAATGATTCTCTACATTTTCTATGCTTGTCTTTTGTCACAAACTGAAATTAGGTGAACTATTCGAATTTTTGAAATGGTGGAGCAATTGCTGCATAGTGCACCTTTAACTTACATAAAGCTACATTTAATAGCTAATTTTATGGTCTGGTCTGATTAACGGGACAATCCTTATGTAAATTATATATACCCATTGATTCTTGCAAAGAAGAGTTTATAGAAGGAACGTAGAAGGAAAGTTTCAAACTCTAGTCTAGAGTGCCTGGTTAAATTGTGTTTGGGATATTTTTATCTTTCTTCATGGTTAAAGTAGTGAGAAATAAATGTAATTGTTGTAAAAAAATATGAGAGTGTGCTTAATTTAGTATCATCCTAAATCGAAATAATAAATTATTTTATATAAGGCTAATTTCCCTATGGTGGACACAATACACTACAATACACAGAATAACGTTAACGTTTTCACCACACAAGAATTACAGGAAATGCACATCCTTTTAACCTCCGATTGGTGATGTTAGTATTAACGTGTGTAGTCATCACAATCTAAAACATCGATTGCTTAAAACAGATCAAAGTATTTTTGTTTAGTACCTGTGTATGTCATAAACGCCAATTCGTAGTGTAATTTAGAACGCAGCTGTCATTTTCAGTCCACCGTGGCAGGAAAAAAAAAAATCGGTGATGATTAGTTCAAATTATCCAGTCAAAAAAAGTTTCCTTTTTCTTACCCCGTCACAAGCCAAAATAAGGTCGTTTTGTTCCAACACAAACCATTTATATAACAGGAAAATGCAAACGAGCCTTTTAGTTTGTCTGCTGAAGTTAGTTCGCTAACTAGCGCCACAGCATCATTTAGCTGGAGTTTGCCTACTTTATACCTAGTCCAGACGTTTTCTAATTTCACCTATGACAAAAACACAGAGACACACACACACAGAGAAGAAAGAGAAAGACTGAGAATACATATTCCATTCGTGTTTATTTTCTCTCTATCACATTTACACCACCTGCCTTATTTTCAACATCATCTTCATCATGACATCAAGTCATTCATCCACTCGAGAACATGTCACAAACAGACATGAGCAATACAACAAATCACTCTTCTGCACCATATATAGTGAGAGAACATCAATCAATCAATCAATAAATCAACATGAAGAAGAGAATAAAGAAACAAAAATAAGGTCAGTTTCACTCCAGCCAACAATAAGGCTTGGTAAAGACATGGCACAGCAGAAGAAAAACATTTATGCAGTTAAAAAATCAAAATAAAGACAAACGGATCAAAGACAGGTAAAACAGTGACAGAAAGACAAACAGATCAAAGACAGGTAAAACGGTGACAGAAAGACAAACGGATCAAAGACAGGTAAAACGGTGACAGAAAGACAAACAGATCAAAGACAGGTAAAACGGTGACAGAAAGACAAACAGATCAAAGACAGGTAAACAGTGACAGAAAGACAAACAGATCAAAGACAGGTAAAACAGTGACAGAAAGACAAACAGATCAAAGACAGGTAAAACAGTGACAGAAAGACAAACAGATCAAAGACAGGTAAAACAGTGACAGAAAGACAAACAGATCAAAGACAGATAACACAGTGACAGAAAGACAAACAGATCAAATAAGTACGATAGAAGAAGAAGCACAGAGTTGAGCGGAGCTGCCATGGCGATGACGATGAATTACATTTGGATGGAGATCCATTGGCTCTGCTGCTGCTGAGCTGTTGGGTTGGACTCAACAACATCGATATTCAAAAAGCAAACAAAGAATATAATCACAGAACATATTTCAAAGGCTTGGTTAGCTTAATATACTGGGTATTGACTTGGGACTACAGTACAATCTGAAAGAGAAAGAGACGGGAAAAAATATATAATGGAGAGAATTAGAGTAGGAGATGGGGAGGAAGTCACTGAAAATTATGACAGGGAAATGTACAGGTACGGAACAGACAGACACCAAGGCAAGCGGCCTGTTGGAATGTGCAGGACAGGAAACAGAATCCCCAAAGGTAATACCATGGAACTAGAATTCCATTTCACTGGATAACACACTTCCTCATTACATAAACACATTACCACAAAAGATTATAACAACATGTATTCTGATAAACCCATATTTGGCAGGAAGGGAGACAGAAAAGGTAGGTAGCAGATGTGACGAATCGTGTACGAATCATTATGACTGCAGTTATAGCACAGTCGATCACTCCATAGTGTATTATAAGACTTGTCATAAGCATTCACAACAGCTCATGGTTCCTTATGACCACCTCAACAAATGCATTACACTTTCATAAACATATTCATTATATGCATTACACGAAGTGGCAAGAGTGCAGTATATGGACCACTATAAGCATTCATAACAGCCAAGGACTCATTATAACTGCCTAAATAAAAACGCCTGCATGCCAATAAATGCCTTCATAATAGATCACACACAGGTGGCTCAAAGGAAGGTCATCAAAAGGGCAAGTTAGTTCTTGTTCCAACTAAAGCATATCATTGCACAATGTAAGAAGGTGAAGCAATACTGCGTGGTTGTGGTATAGATATGATACACAAATGATAGGTCAACTGTTAGTGTGTATGTTCAAGGTTTTTCGTTACCGAAGTCAGAGTGCACTAACAGTTCTCTACAGGCAGTAGAAACTAGCCAGCGTTACAACAAGAAAGAAAACAAGCTTTTCTTTTTGTAGGTTTAAAATTCACCAACGTTTTTTCTCCCCGTCTCCCCTAAACGGCAATATACAAGTATGTACGTGTTATATTCACTATAGCTTCTCAATTGCCCTTTAAAAAATATGAAGAAAAACATTTATTCGGAGCAATTCTACCTTAGAAAGTTTCCTTTTTGTACTACAGAAATACAACATAGAAAACAACAACATGGAAATAGCATATGTACAGGAAAGCCCCGAAACTACAAAATCCATATCTAGTAATCGTCACTGCTTGTCCCACTTCCTCTTTCAACACCTATCATAAAGCCCCAGTTCTCCAAACACACCAAATCAAAACCTTCCAAAGCCTCAGCTCTCCTAAACACCTTCTCATTTACAGCAACAACCAGGGGAATAGTTACACCGGGATGAATGAGCCAACTGGAACCTGGGGATGATTAGGTGGCCATGATGGTATGATGGCCAGATTGGGAATTTAGCCAGGACACCGGGGTTAACATACTCTTACGATAAGTGACATGGGATCTTGAGTGACCACAAGAGCGTCAGGACACCCGTTTAACGTCCCATCCAAAAGACAGCACCCTACACAGGGCAATGTCCCCAATCACTGCCCCAGGATAAATATATATTTTTTTACACCAGAGGAAAGAGTGCTTCCTACTGGCCCTCAACACCACTTCTAGAAGCATCTGGTCTCCCATCCAGGGAACAATCCTACTTAGCTTCAGAGGAAAGCCAGCAGTGGGATGCTGGGTGGCTGCTGGCAGGTGTAACAATTAAATAAAGAGTGTTCCCTTTGCATTAGCCCTAGCCAGTGACCCATAAGGCCAATTTAGTGCAAAAAAAATATATGCAGGTTTGTGGCGGGGATAGGGATGTGACTGAAATTGAGAACAATGGACTTGATTGGTCTGATGTAAATCAAAAGTATGACTCCACCAATTGACTGGCCAGTCAATTGGTGGAGAAGTGTCAGGTGCTTTGGCTGGGGGATGGATTGAGAGAGAGCTGAGCGGGTGTGTTTAAGTGCTCACTTAAAATCAAATCCCAATCAGACAGGAGTCCAAAATAGGAGTCAGTCCGGGAAATAAAACCTCTTCTCTCATCTCAATAAAATTTGAAAAAGCCACTTGCCAAGACTAAACAAAATGTTTTTGAAAGCAGCGTTTGAGTAGGCTGTGTAGGAAACCCCATGTCGTTGAAACATCATGATTGATCTGTTCTGAAGATGACAACAAACAACCATTGAATGACTGATGGATAATGCTGGACCAGTTTCCACCCATATATTACCAAGTTAGGGCAGACTGCCTGAGATGTGACTTCAGGGGTCATCTTAGTGCCTATTTACAATAAAAAGGGTGAGGGGAAACCCTTACTCACAAAGTACCGCGCTGTACTACACTCTTAAAAGAAAAGGTGCCATCTAGAACCAAATGGTTCTTCGTCTGTTCCCATAGGAGAATCCTTTGAAGAACCCTTATTGGTTCCATGTAGAGCCCTTTTGGTTCCAGGTAAAACCATTTTGGGTTCCATGTAGAACCCTTTCCACAAAGACTTCTACCTGGAACCCAACAGGGTTATCCTATGGGGACAGCCAAATGACCCTTTTGGAAGCCTTTTTTCTAAGGCTGCATCCAGTACCACACTATTCCAGACAACATTGCGGGCCCCATTGGGCTGTGTACACCACACACAGAGAGAACTAGACATACAGGTTCAGAACGTTCTTATGGGGGGACCCAAGAGGTGTAGAAGCCCCATCCCTGAAACCCCATTTTAACACCAAAGCAGTGACGACCCAAAATTAAAACCTCAAATTAAATTTCACTTCAAAATCTGCGTATATAAAATCTCCATGTATACAAACATGTCTTTGTGCAGTGCAAGTTAGTGCAATTTCTTTAGGTACATCATTTTTTCCTCTTAATGTTTTTTTCATTGGCACTTGTGAAGTTGAAGTGAAGTTTCTGACCATTAATTACCAGCCTACTCTCCACTCTGAGGCACTGCTTCTCTCTCTCAGACAGAATGGCTGACAGCAAGGTTACTAGCCAACAACCATATTTGTTGATCATGGTTATCAAGGAAAAAAACGACATGGCATGTACGGGTCTCTATTAAATACGAATCGGGAAAGTTAAGCGTGACTGTGTCATTCAAATTTAAAAAGGCAACTTTCCCTGTTAACAGAGATTGCATTCACTCATAAACGCTGCATGTGTCGGCTCAATCGGTAATCACCATTACGCAATCTGTAACGACTCGGTGACATGGATGAATAGAATCCCTAAAAAGAATCCAGTTGGTTAGATTGTTTGTTTGTTGTACCCAAAAAAACAACAAGATAAAACAGTCACAGCCAGCTGTCTTAGAATGGCCTTCTACTGATGTCATGTCAATGAGAATATGTGACAGCTGAGAGCGCATGTGTTAACATGACAACAGAGGTGTAAAACAGCCAAAGACTGGAAAGTCATAGGCTATGTTCGATAGGATAAAAGACGCAATATATCATGGGTCAATTGTGACTGACTGATCTACAAATAATAATGAGTCGTTATTTATGATGGAAGGTGATTTGCAGATCAGTCAGTCGGCAGGCAGTCGCCTGCATTAGTTTTGATGCTATCGAACACTGCCACTGACTGTGAGGGGGGGGGGGGGGGACTGTGCTCCTATAAAAAAAAAGTATCCCGAATAATAATTGTTATAATGATTAGGCTTCGCAGTACTGTTGATTCCGAGTCCCCTAGAGAAAAAAGAGAGAGCATTAATCGTTAGCGTCGTGGTTGTACCACTACTACTGCGGAAATAGCTCGTTTCTACCCCAGTTAAAAAGATCTGACCCATATTACCAGTTTTTCTTTCTATAGCCTATCGACAGGATCGCAATTTACGTTAATAAACCACTTTGTGGGCCATTCGAAAACTACTCGCAGGGCCTTGACCATTTGTTTACAGTTTGTTCAGTCGTGTTACCTCATTGGCTACCTAGCTATCAACCTGGTAACTTTACCAGTATATCCAAACATTTAGGGGCACAGAAAGGAAAAGGGATAGCTTCGTCAGGAGATCAATGACCGTAGCACTGAACGATTGTCTGATTTCTTGCGTGTCCTCATCACAAACCCGACGTGCTTAGAGACGGTGCACAATGTTCAATGTAATGCATCTCAATAGGAAAATAGTGATTTTACACAATGTAGAAACCTAATATTCCACGTCATTTCAATGACAGATATTTGTATCAACATTTGAGCTTTTATTATGAACTATCCAGACAGTGTTCATTTCTGGGGCACAGCATATGCTTCAAAAGTAGCTAGAATTAATATAGGCCCAATATAGGCTGCATCTCAATCAATGAAACAATATATATAATCTGGTGCTCATACATTTTATGTGGTGCTCCTAACTTTTTAAAATTGGGAGCACCAGTTAATTTAGAGTGCTGTGTGTGTGTGTGTGCATCCTGCTGTTGTAACTTGTGTAATGGCTCGTAGTCAGTGTTGGGAGCAGAAAGAGAGAGCCTGCAGAGACTACATTCAAAGAGCTGGCAACAATTCAAAACAGTAGCTAGAGTAGAAAAATACATCTGTTTAAAAATACACATCTAGATCTGCTCTCGCGTTCTGATCAGGAATCCAGGTACAATTCATGGGAAGCAAACAATCCCTTGGAGACAAACATCTTGATTTCAACGCCATTAGATACCAGTTAAGAGCTGTAAACTGGGAGTGAGGGTTGAGTGGGACTGACTATGGCACAGCACCCACAGAGAACGAGAACGAGATTGTATTCTGTGTCTATGACGATACCCAGAAAATGAACTCGAGACCTCTGAGTAGCCAGCAGTGCTACGGCAGAGCTTCATGCTGTCGACGACAACTGTAATCAACAATAGAGCCGATTAATCAAAGCGAGACGAGACTTTCCAAACCCTGGCGAATACACTTTGCAACTACTAGTTGCCTTGGTAACCGATCGCTGAAAATACATGTAAGAAATGAGAGGAAACACTGTAGTTACAAAGTTTACAGTGATCCGTTGAAAGATGTGTTGTTCCCGAACGATGCATATCAGAGGTATGGAAAGGAAGAAAGGGGGAAAGATATCTTTCTAAACTGTACATTCAAAACGTAACATTTGCTGCAACCAGACGGAAGAGGGCGTGTTTCTAATCTATGCAAAAAGCAAGAATCTTATGATGAGTAGCTATGGATGATGTACTTCCCAAACAAAGTGATTAGAGTTTCTGAGTTGAATTCCCATAAGAGCATGTGATGTGTAATTCCAGTAACATTTGGATATGAAGAGCAGAACAAGCGTGCAACTTAATAAGGAGAATGGATAGTTCTGATTTGTTTTTTCCTTTGGTAGACTTACTGCCCATTTCAAAAAGAGCGACAGTTGACATTTGAAAAACGATCCATTCGAATAAAATCCCCGGAGTTAATGTGATTTTGGTTATAAAACATTAACGGAGGTGCATTGAAAGACGCCGACGAGAGAGCGGTATCAGGATCTTATAAACTCAAACACAGTAGCTTCCATGATACTCGGACCAGTAAAAAACAATATGTTGAGAGTACACAATACCAAAAAAGCTTATCTGAAATCTTCAACAACTCCCCTACAGTGAAGGCAGACAAAATTAGAAAATCCAAAACAAATCGAAAAAGTTTTGAATAATATTTGTCTTTTTTTGATTACCTAAAAAGTCTCATCATTAGAAAGAAAAACTATTCTTCCAAAGCCAAATTCATTTTTCTTTTTTGCCTTTTTCCATCAGTTAGTTGTTGTGTTTTGTAAATTCAGCTGTCTGAGGACTAGGAGAAGCGAGCAGAGAGCCCCCTGCTGGTCAGGAGGAAGCAGTGCGTGCTCTGAGGGGCTTCATCATGGAGAAACCCCCACATCTCCTCAGTGGAAGATGACACCTCATTGAAGCGCTGGCAGAGGAAGAGTCCATCCCAGTGATGTACTGGGGTTCAGTCAGTGAATCGCTGACAGGCTTTTTTCCAGCGGCAGGCTGTGCACCACAGGTCCCTCTTCTCCATGCCATACACTTTCCGGCACTTTTTGGCCTCTCCACGGGGTTTCCTTGGCAACCAATAAGACGGCACACAGTTAGACTTTACACTACAATACCATGAAGTTGATAAACACACTCACACAGCAAGAGTCAACACACATACTGTGTACCTGGTTCCTGGTGCTGGTTTGGGCAGGGGGGCTGTAAAGGGGGGTGTCTTGCAGATGGTGGTGTGTGCGTGAGGGGCTGGCTGTCTCTTCTCCCCGAAGCTCACCGTGCGGATGTGAGTCAACGGCCCCTGCAGGGGCAACCACAGGTCAAAGGGCATTCAACACCAACCAATCATAGCATGGCAGTCCATCATTAAGGGTTACACCTAATGCTCTGAGATTTTCCTGACTGTGTGACATGACCAGAAAGAAGTCTACGTAACTACGGCTCTAGATCAGTGTCACCTCTCAGACCGTGTTATTCTTCACACTGGCTATGTTAGGGCTGAACTGATTCTAGTTCAGCCCTAAAGACAATATGTCTACATAGTAAACAACACTCCAGGGCCGGGAGGTAGAGGCAGAGAGAGGTAGAGTAGAAAGAGGAGAGAGATGAGCTAGAATGAAAGGGGAAAAGAGAAATTGAAAAAGAGGTTAGCTGAGGGTGGTAGGAGCTAGGGAGTAGGAGTGGAGAGTTGAGAGATGGGGTAGTGATAAAAGAGAAAGATATGAGGATGCAGAAAGAGAGGGAGAGAAAGCAGCCTGCTCACCGTTAAGCCTTTAAAAATGACAGGAGGGGACTGCCAGGACACACTGATCCCATCCCTATTCCCAATCCCTTCATTCCCATCAGCCTGCTCCGAACACACAGGAATACTCACAGGAGCAGTGGCCTGGAAAACACAGTACCGCACCACAGTGAGAGACGGAGAGAGTGATGAGAAGGGGGAGAGAGAGAAAGAGGAGAGAGAGAGAGAGAGAGAGAGGGAGGGAGAGATAAGAGAGGGAGGGAGAGAGAGATGAGAGAGTGATGAGAAGGGGGAGAGAGAGAAAGAGGAGAGAGAGAGAGAGAGAGAGAGGGAGGGAGAGATGAGAGAGGGAGGGAGGGAGAGATGAGAGAGTGATGAGAAGGGGGAGAGAGAGAGAGAGGGAGGGAGAGATGAGAGAGGGAGGTGAGGGGGGAGAGATGATTAGAGAAGAAGTGAACTAGTGGAGGTAGCGGGAGTTTGAGCGACAAAGAATGATACTGAAAGAAAAGGGCGATAGATACTATGGAAAACGGAGTCAAATAGAGAAGGCCTCGCCTAAAGAAATCTATTGATCTGGCGTGACATGACATGTGCAGCGTTAAGCCTGTTCAACTCAGTTTCATGGACATAATTAACTAAACACACACAGACCAGGGGAACCAAAGCATTATCTGTCATGGAGTAGAGGACAGTCTCTATAGCAACAGAGAGTACCATAGCCATTGGAGAATAAGGTGGATGTGCGCGCACGTGTGTGCCTGACTGTTCTTACCTGATAGGCGTGATCAGTACGGATATGGCAGAGCGTGGAGGGGGCTGATTGGCTGAGCAGACTGGGAGCATGACCCTGCGGTCCCCTCATGACGATGTGGGCGGGCTCAGAGCGGGGAACAAAGGCGGCGTGGGAGAAAGGGGGGAAGATGGTGGGAGGGCCGGTAGTGGTGGGGGAGGTGGGCGTGAGGCTGGACAAGCCCTCTGATAGGCTGTCCATGTTGACCTCGATCTCTGAGTAGTAGAAGTCCTCCTCCCCGTCACTGTAGTCCGAGTCACAGTTCCGCCTGCACCATAGGAGGGTGACATACGTGAATCAGCTTCTAAGATTCAGCCGTATGTACGGGACACACATGGTATACACCGTCCAACGAAATGCTTACTTTCAGGTTCCTTCTCGAGAAGGCAACATCAATAAGGAATAATATAATAATATGAAAATAAAATAATTGGCTCAGTAGAATAGAATCAACATTTTAGCATAACTATAATAGAGAGAGGCACATTATTTCCACGTGTTTTGGGGAAGGGAGGATTTGAGGGGTGTTTGATTTGTGCAGTATTTAGAAATCATAATTTAAATCTGGCAGCAGCAGTTGTAATGTGTGTGTGTGTGTAGCATGAATGTACAGTACCAGGCAAACGTTTCAACACACCTAGTTATTCAAGGGTTATTCTTTATTTGGACTATTTTCTACATTAAAAAATAATAGTGATAATAGAATAAGGCATCAAAACTGTGAAATAACACAGGGAATTATGCCCGTAACCAAACAAAGTGTTAAACAAATCAAAATATTTGATGACAGCTTTGCACATTCCTGGCATTCTCTCAACCAGCTTCACCTGGAATTCTTTTCCAACAGTCTTGAAGGATTTCCCTCATATGCTGAGCACTTGTTGGCTGCTTTTCCTTCACTCTGCAGTACAACTCATCCCAAACCATCTCAATTGGGTTGAGGTCAGGTGATTGTGGAGGCCAGGGAATCTGATGCAGCACTCCATCACTCTCCTATTTGGTCAAATAACCCTAACACAGCCTGGAGGTGTGTTGGGTCATTGTCCTGTTGAAAAACAAATGACAGTCCCACTAAGCCCAACCCAGATGGGATGGCGTATCGCTGCAGATTGCTGTGGTAGCCATGCTGGTTAAGTGTGCCTTGAATTCAAAAAAAAAAAAAATCACTGACTGTGTCACCAGCAAAGCTCCCCCACACCATCATACCTGCTCCTCCATGCTTCACGGTGGGAACCACATATGCGGAGATCATCCGTTCACCTACTCTGCGTCTCACAAAGACATGGCGGTTGGAACCAAAAATCTCACATTTGGACTCATCAGACCAAAGGATTTCCACCTGTCTAATGTCTATTGCTCGTGTTTCTTGGCCCAAGCAAGTCTCTTCTTCTTGTTGGTGTCCTTTAGTAGTGGGGCATCTTTGCAGCAATTCGACCATGAAGGCCTGATTCACACAGTCTCCTCTGAACAGTTGATGTTGAGATGTGTCTGTTACTTGAACTTATCCTCTGCAGCAGAGGTAACTCTGGGTCTTCCTTTCCTGTGGCAGTCCTCAGGAGAGCCAGTTTCATCATAGCTCTTGATGGTTTTTGCGAGTGCACTTGAAGAAACTTTCAAAGTTCTTAACATTTTCCGGATTGACTGTAATGAGGAACTGTTGTTTCTCTTTGCTTATTTGAGCTGTTCTTGCCATAATATGGACTTACCAAATAGGGCTATCTTCAGTATACCAACCCTACCTTGTCACAACACAACTGACTGGCTCAAAAGCATTAAGAAGGAACAAAATTCCACAAATTAACTTTGACAAGGCACACCTGTTAATTGAAATGTATTCCAGGTGACTACCTCATGAAGCTGGTTGACAGAATGCCAAGAGTGTGCTAAGCTGTTATCAAGGCAAAGGGTGGCTACTTTCAAAATATATTTTGATTTGTTTAACATTTTGGTTACTACATGATTCCATATGTGTTATATCTTAATTTTGATGTCTTCACTATTATTCTACAGTCGTGGCCAAACGTTTTGAGAATGACACAAATATTAATTTCCACAAAGTTTGCTGCTTCAGTTTCTTTATCTATTTTTGTCAGATGTTACTATGGAATAATGAAGTATAATTACAAGCATTTCATAAGTGTCAAATGCTTTAATTGACAATTACATTAAGTTGATGCAAAGAGTCAATATTTGCAATGTTGACCCTTCTTTTTCAAGACCTCTGAAATTCGCCCTGGCATGCTGTCAATTAACTTCTGGGCCTGACTGCATAATCAATGCTTGGAGTTTGTCAGAATTTGTGGGGTTTTGTTTGCCCACCCGTCTCTTGAGGATTGACCACAAGTTCTCAATGGGATTAAGGTCTGGGGAGTTTCCTGGCCATCGACCCAAAATGTCGATGATTTGTTCCCCGAGCCACTTAGTTATCCCTTTTTTGCCTTATGGCAAGGTGCTCCATCATGCTGGAAAAGGCATTGTTCGTCACCAAACTGTTCCTGGACGGTTGGGAGAAGTTGCTCTCGGAGGATGTGTTGGTACCATTCTTTATTCATGGCTGTGTTCTTAGGCAAAATTGTGAGTGAGCCCACTCCCTTTGCTGAGAAGCAACCCCACACATGAATGGTCTCAGGATGCTTTACTGTTGGCATGACACAGGACTGGTGGTAGCGCTCACCTTGTCTTCTCCCAGGACAAGCTTTTTTTCGGATGCCCCAAACAATCGGAAAGGGGATTCATCAGAGAAAATGACTTTACCCCAGTCCTCAGCAGTCCAATCCCTGTACCTTTTGCAGAATATCAGTCTGTCCCTCATGTTTTTCCTGGATGAGAAGTGGCTTCTTTGCTGCCCTTCTTGACACCAGGCCATCCTCCAAAAGTCTTTGCCTCACTGTGCGTGCAGATGCACTCACACCTGCCTGCTGCCATTCCTGAGCAAGCTCTGTACTGGTGGTGTCCCGATCCCGTAGCTGAATCAACTTTAGGAGACGGTCCTGGCGCTTGCTGGACTTTCTTGGGCGCCCTGAAGCCTTCTTCACAACAACTGAACCGCTCTCGTTGAAGTTCTTGATGATCCGATAAATGGTTGATTTAGGTGCAATCTTACTGGCAGCAATATCCTTGCCTGTGATGCCCTTTTTGTGCAAAGCAATGATGACGGCACACGTTTCCTTGCAGGTAACCATGGCTGACAGAGGAAGAACAATGATTCCAAGCACCACCCTCCTTTTGAAGCATCCAGTCTGTTACGCGAACTCAATCAGCATGACAGAGTGATCTCCAGCCTTGCCCTCGTCAACACTCACACCTGTGTTAACGAGAGAATCACTGACATGATGTCAGCTGGTCCATTTGTGGCAGGGCTGAAATGCAGTGGAATTGTTTTTTGGGGATTCAGTTCATTTGCATGGAAAAACGGGACTTTACAATTAATTGCAATTCATCTGATCACTCTTCATAACATTCTGGAGTATATGCAAATTGCCATCATACAAACTGAGGCAGCAGACTTTGTGAAAATTAATATTTGTGTCATTCTCAACTTTTGGCCATGACTGTACAATGTAGAATATAGTAAAAATAAAGAAAAAACCCTTGAATGAGTAGGTGTGTTGAAACTTCTGACTGGTACTGTATATGTATGTTGGTGTTTTCGTGAGTGAGTGCTTGTGTGCTTAGGTGCGGAGAATCAGAGCAGGTGGTCAGTCCAGTTCAAGTGTTCAGCAGTCTGATGGCTTGTAGATAGAAACTGTCTCTTAACCTGTTGGCATCAGACCTGAGGCTCCGATACCATCTGCCCGACCGTAAGGGAGTGAACAGCTTGTGACACTGAGAAAATGACATTTTAATGGTGTCAGACCAAGGCTCTGCATCAGTCCTCATGCTCCTAGACCGTAGTGCTGCTTTTGACACCATCGATCCCCACATTATTTTGGAGAGATTGGAACCCCAAATTTGTCTAAACGGACAAGTTCTGGCCTGGTTTAGATCTTATCTGTCGGAAAGATATCAGTTTGTCTCTGTGAATGGTTTATCCTCTGACAAATCAATAGAAAGTTTCGGTGTACCTCAAGATTCCATTTTAGGACCACTATTGTTTTCACTATATATTTTACCTCTGGTGATGTCATTCGGGAAACAATGTTAACTTTCACTGCTATGCGGATGATACACAGCAGTACATTTCAATGCAACATGGTGAAGCCCCAAAATTGCCCTCCCTGGAAGCCTGTTTTTCAGACATAAGGAAGTGGATGGCTGCAAATGTTCTACTTTTAAACTCGGACAAAACAGAGATGCTAGTTCTAGGTCCCAAAAAACAAAGAGATCTTCTGTTGGATTTGACAATTCATCTTGATGGTTGTACAGTCGTCTCAAATAAAACGGACCTCTGCGTTACTCTGGACCCTGATCCTTCTTTTGACGAACATATCAAGACTATTTCAAGGACAGCTTTTTTCCATCTTCGCAACATTGCAAAAATCTAAAACTTTGTCCAAAAATGATGCAAAAAAATGTATCCATGCTTTTGTCACTTCTAGGTAAGACTACTGCAATGCGCTACTTTCTGGCTACCCGGATAAAGCACAAAATAAATGTCAGTTAGTGCTAAACACGGCTGCTAGAATCTTGACTGGAACCCAAGAAATGTATCATATTACACCAGTGCTATCCTCTCTACACTGGCTTCCTGTTAAGGCTAGGGCTGACTTCAAGGTTTTACTGCTAACCTACAAAGCATTACATGGGCTTGCTCCGTTCTGCAGTACGGGCTCTCAACATGGTGTGGATATCTCCGTTCATTTAGGGTTTTTGGTTGGGGAATGTCCGGATTGTTATTGTGGTTACAACATCAACCCATTTACTAATTAAACCTGTGACTGACGATATATTCCTCAATGTTGATGGATGAGTCCTGGGTGGATGAATCTTTGAACATATTCCAATCAGTATTCTCAAAATAGTCCTGCAGTATTGAGTCTACCTCCTATGTCCATGTTGGTGGCTCCCTCCCTTCTCCTAATGAAGGCTTATAATAACATTCATAGCACACTAAAGATGCAGTGATTATACCGCTTCATAATACTCTACAGCTACGTCAGTAAAGTGTTATGAACATGTTAATAAGGCATTATAACACATCATGATGAGGAGCTGTTCTGATGCTGTATTCTCTCTGACCAGCAGATGGCAGTGATACCCAGGGCCTCTGAGCCAAAGCCACTGACTCCACGGACTTCATTGGTCATAGCCCTCACTGACTGACAGAGAGTGCAGGATAGCAACAGGAGGCTATAAAAACACACCAGCAAAACCTCCTGATGTGTTGATATGCTTCCACCATCCACCCTGCATCCCTTTATGGTACTTTGTAAGAGGATACTAGACTAACAAACCTAGTGCCATAAAGAAGTCATAGTAAACACAGAGCCCATGGAGCGGCAGAGCTACCAATGTAGCACATACTCTAAAATACTAGCTCCTTAGTAGATACTTTGACAATACTTCAGTAAATAGAGTAAGGTGAGCTGTATTATATCTGCTCTCGTATTGGTCCCCAGTAGACCTGTATGCAGTGATTGCGTACAACAATTACCGATTCAACTATTGTGATTGGATACCTATAGCAGTTGACCTATATCTTTCTCTATGACATTTAACATTTACATTTAAGTCATTTAGCAGACGCTCTTATCCAGAGCGACTTACAAATTGGAAAGTTCATACATAGTCATCCTGGTCCCCCCGTGGGAATTGAACCCTGGTCCCCCCGTGGGAATTAGTTGATTGGTGCCTTACCCCAGGTGGACGGTGCGAATGTGTCGCTGGATCCCTGAAGAGGTGCTGAGGACCTTTTCACAGTTCTTCCACAAGCACTTGAGCATCACCTTCGTAGAGTTCTGAAACACAACAGAACACACAACACAGTGGAGTCGGTGCTATTGTAGCGATCAAGGGGGAAGAACAAGAGTGGGGCTGGAACCAACAACCCTGTGGTCATGGGGTGAGCGCACTACAACCTGTGAGGAAAAAGGTTCAGATCTCTCAGCAGAGTATGTGCTCCACTTACGTACAGGGAGGCTACACGTATTCTACTATTATTCGAAGTGAGGTATAAATAAACTAGCCCAGTACACGACCTATGAGACAAGAAGGCCTGTGAACATAGAAACTTGAGAAGACAGGTCAGCAACACACACACACACACACACACACGAGAAACTTTACACCTCTCCCTCTCTCTGCTCTATATTGACAGATGCAGTGTCATAATGCCTAAATACATTTTTGGAGGGATGGCCAAGGAAAGTGACCTTAATATTCCTAACACCCACAGCGTTTAACACTTCTTTAGTGTGTACTGTATGTAAAGCCACAAAAATAATGTTAAACAAAAAACGATCTAAGTGTCGATAAACTAACAACCCTAGAGTGTTGGTCCCTAACACCATGGGTGTTGCAAATTCCAACTTAAATTAACACTTTATTAGAGTTGTGGTTACACTTTCTCATTGTTAGGGAATTAAAACCTGTGGCGTCACAGTAACTATTTTTGGGGGGTGTTGTTTTAACACTGTAGGATATAAAGCCTTATTTGCATATTCCTTTCCCTTTGTGCCTTTTGATAGAATTTTAGAGGTACCTGTACGACCTATGACTGTGTTTGCTAGTGACAGACACATGATTGTTGCATTGGATGACTTTCAGTCCTGTAGCCTCAGGACTGAAAGTCGCGAGGCTACATGGCGCTCAACGGTCTACTAACCACCGGTCCTGGCAACCCATCTTTTATGCACACCTGCGTCTCATCATTAGTCACACCTGGACTTCATTACTCTCTGATTACTTACCCTAATATCGCACTCTTTGGTTATCAGTAATCAGCTGGCACCACCGGGCCGGCTGCGAAAGAGGTCTTCCGCATTCTTCCACGTCTTGACATTTCCAGAGGGGTGTCACGTCCAACAAGCGAAGGATTCTCTACCACACGTCAGCACCCTAGCCCATCCAACAGTCTGCCCAGGTCAGCAATGACCGTGTGTCCCTCCCGGACAAATATGACGGGTCTCCCGCCGCATTCCGTGGCTTTCTACTCCAGTGCTACCTTTATTTCACTCATCAGATGGTAGCCCCCACCACGGAGTCCAAGGTTGCCACGGTTATCTCCTTGCTGACCGGACGGGCGGTGGAGTGGACTACGGCCGTCTGGGAAAGAGGAGGAGCTGGGTTCCTATGAGGGGTTCATGGCTCTGTTCAGGGGGGACTTCGATCATCCACTGGAAGGCAGAGAGGGGGGTGAGAGCCTACTCCAACTACAGCAGGATGACCCCGGCGGAGTATGCGCTCACCGTTCGGACAGTGGCAGCTTCCAGCGGGTGGAATGAACCGGCACTCTCCTTCCGATTCAGAAGAGGATTGCCCGAAGAGGTCCAGATGAAGTTGGCGTGCCAAGACAATCTTACCTTGGACACACTCCCCACGGCTGAGCGACGCCGTCGGAGACAGTTAGGGCTTGTCCCTATTTCGGCCAGGAGGGGCACCAGCTTCAACGGTGTCCGGTACAGCCCAATCCATCATTACTTTCCACCAAACCTTTTTTAGTATCGATTTCACTAGCTGGCTGTCCCTCTTCTATTGTTTCTACAGCTCTAGTGGATTCCAGGTGCGGCGAGGGATTTTATTGACCAGGCCCTTGCCTCCTTCCTGCACATTACCTCATACCTGTGACCATTGGGATCTGGCACTATTACAGTGGTTCTTCCTGTAAAAGTTGCATCAGACTGCAGTACACCTTGCGGGCTGCCGCAGAATTCTAAGGGATGTAATTTAATTGTCAGCCATTGTTGCCATTAATGCTAGTTAGTGCTAGTTTGACCACCAGAGGGCATCTTTGAGAAGCATTTGACTTTTTGTATTGGCTGTACTAGAGATATTGGCTGTACTAGAGAATTTAAAAACTTTTTTTGTAAGAACATAGTATATGGGATTGATTTTAAATTTAGCTGAAATAATTAGATTAATATTATGGTGCTTCTATTCCAAGAAAAAAACGAAGTTTCTGCGAGGAAAATATGGCGCTGTACCGTTTCCACACCCTAATTGTAGTCTAACCAATACCCAAACGGAGATTCAGTAAAAATAAACATCTCATTGATTTATCAAGACCAGTCCCCATGCTTGTCTCAGAGCAGCGCAGTCTTGACCTCTGAATGCTGTCTTTTCCCCCTTCCGCTTGCCTCTTCCATTAATTTTGAAAGAGTATTTTCCAGTAAGCATAATCAGTGCTCCAACTCCCTCTTGCGCTGGTCTGGAGCAGTGAAGCAGTGATGCAGGGTACCGTACTAAACCACAAATTACCTCTAAATCACACAGCATAATCTCAAAACTTTTAGATGAGCAACCACTGTATGCACGTCACAGCTCCACTCACCCACACCGTGAGACCCAAGCCCCAGGAAAACCTTTCCCTCGTCATCACGTACCGGTGCACAAAGTCACCGGGCCTCCCGTGGCGCCAACGCCATAATCCCATCTCCTGGTCAGAGGAGGATTACCGCCTGGGTACCAGGATGTCGAAGGACCTGCTTTCCCCCCACCCTGTGGTTCTACGTCGGTGGAGGGCCCTGTGAGCGTCCGTCAGCCCATCAATCGGTAGTCCCGTATCGTTGGCCCCGTGTTTTGGGACATAGATGTGGACATCCGCCAGGCTCTGGAGGAGGAACCCGCTCCAGCCACCTGCCCTCAGAAGTGCATCTACACACCCACAGGGGTCAAAGATCAGTTGCTGACCTGGGCACACACATCCCTCGCCGCTGGACGCCCAGGTATCACCCACACCACTCAATCCCTTTCTGAGAAATACTGGTGGCCCACTTTGGCGCAGGACGTTGCGCACTATTTCCACTCATGTTCAGTATGTACTCAATCTAAATCTGCCCGGCACGCTCCAGGAGGAAGACTCCTTCTCTTTCTCGTGCCTCAGCATCCCTGGTCTCATCTGTCCATTGATTTCGTCACTAATCTCCCCCCCTCTGATGGTTTCACCACCATTTTGGTGGATGTGGACAGATTCTCAAAATCATGCCGTTTCATTCCTCTCTCTGGTCTACCTACCGCTCTCCAGGTCTCTGAGGCACTGTTCCAGCAGGTCTTCCGGTACTATGGCCTTCTGGAGGTCATCATCTCCGATTGTGGCTCCCAAATCACATCACGTGTATGGAGAGCCTTCATGGAGAAGCTGGGGGTCATGGTCAGCCTCACTTTCGGGTACCGGCCTCAATCTAACGGGCAGGTGGAGAGGATGAACCAGGAGCTGGGGAGGTTCCTGAGGAGTCACTGCCAGTGATGCAGGCGAAGTGGGCCGATTCCTTCCTTGGGCTGAATACCGCCAGAATTCATTCCGACACTCCTCCACCGGGCTGACTCCCTTCCAGTGAGTTATGGGTTATCAGCCGGCCCTGGCTCCGTGAACTCCGAGCCAGACCGACACTCCTGTGGTGGACGAGTGTTTCAGGTGCGCAAAAGAGGTATGGAACGATGCCCATGTGAGACTCCGTCCGCCGTCAGCAAGAGCAGGCAAATCACCATCGCAGTGAGGCTCCCGTGTTCCATCCTGGTGATCACGTCTGGCTCTCCACCAGGAAGCGAGGAGGCCTTTCTAATCGACCTAGCCCGGGTATCCTGGAACTGCTACAGACCTATATCTATCCTACCCTTTCTAAGGTCTTTCAAAAGCCAAATTAACAAACAGATCACCGCCCATTTCGAATCCCACCGTAATTTCTCCGCTATGCAATCTGGTTTCCGAGCTGGTCATGGGTGCACCTCAGCCACGCTCAAGGTCCTAAATTATATCATAACCGCCATCGATAAGAGACAATACTGTGCAGCTGTATTTATCGACATGGCCAAGGCTTTCGACTCTGTCAATCACCACATTCTTAAATCGGCAGACTCAACAGCCTTGGTTCTCAAATGATTGCCTCACCTGGTTCACCAACTACTTCTCTGACAGAGTTCAGTGTGTCAAATTGGGGGGCCTGTTGTCCGGACCTCTGGCAGTCTCTATGGGGGTGCCACAGGGTTCAATCCTCGGGCCGACTCTTCTCTGTATACATCAACGATGTCGCTCTTGCTGCTGGTGATTCTCTGATCTACCTCCACGCAGACGACACCATTCTGTATACGTCTGGCCCTTCTTTGGACACTGTGTTAACTAACCTCCAGAGGAGCTTAAATGCCATACAACTCTCCTTCTGTGGCCTCCAACTGCTCTTAAATGCAAGTAAAACGAAATGCATGCTCTTCAACCCATCGCTGCCCACACCTGCCTGCCCGTCCAGCATCACTACTCTGGACGGTTCTGACCTAGAATATGTGGACAACTACAAATACCTAGGTGTCTGGTTAGACTGGAAATTCTCCTACCAGACTCACATTAAGCATCTCCAATCCAAAATTAAATCTAGACTTGGCTTCCTATTTTGCAACAAAGCCTCCTTCACTCATGCCCACCCATAGCACGTGCTCCAGAAGGTATATTTCACTGGTCACCCCAAAGCCAATTCTTCCTTCGGCCACATTTCCTTCCAGTTCTCTGCAGCCAATGGCTGAAACAAACTGCAAAAATCACGCGCGCACGCCCGGTCTAGTCAGCATGTCTGGCTTCTACTTCCATACTATACACATTTTACATCAGTTATCTTGTTGGTTTTTTCCCACCCTTCAGCTCCCCGCAACCTCTCCCATCTATCTCTGAACACCATCCAGATAGAATGATTGCCAAGGTAGGGACGATGGTTTAGATTGATAAATGAAACTAATCTAAACTGGAACCACCATCTCAATAACAGCTGAAATAACTCCAACCACTTACAGATTGGATTCGTTTAGGAAAATGTAATATATCTTTGTGCAGTATGAGATAAATGAATCAAATCAGTGCACATGTAGAAACATAGATACTAAAACAAACTATTCCAAAAAGCAACAAAGCATGAAAATGAGGCTCCGCCAATGTCTTCTTCACCCTGTGTTACGGCACGTTCAAGCGGATCACACGCAATATGGGGATACAAATTGTCCCACGTGCGCCTTGCGTGACGGCTGCATGAACTTGACAAAAACCATGCGATCAAAGGTCATGCCGTTTCGACTGCAGTCAACGGCACATTTCTGCAGTTGCTCTTCACCAACTTCCTCCTGCAGCCATCAACTGCATTGTGGGAGGCTCTACTGTCACCCAATCATTACGGCGTTTTTGTTATGGCCCAAACGAACGGGACCAAAGACGTGATTGAAACAGGAACCAACTTGTCTGTGATTCATGTACAATTGAACGTGATATTTGAAGCGCTCTTTCACCGATTGATAGTACAATGTGCACCCCTATATTTACAGTTTGTGAGTGTGTGATACGGGGGTTGTGTGTTCATCCGCACATGAAAGATCTTAGACTTTATATCCACCAACCATTGGCATTTCTTAAAATACATCAACCCTGGCCGCTACAGGGATATTTTCAATTGACAAATTCAAGGTTTACTTGTTATGTGTGTCTGTTAACAAAATGGTATGTGCCAATATTGCACTGATGCAGCCCTGACTAGGCTACTAGTTACCGTACTACTAACCTCAGACAACATTTTCAGATTTTGGCATATATGACAAAAACCCACGTTTTGTCTATCAGTATCACACACTTCCATGTGCTTTCATGTAAAAAAAAAAAAGAAAAAGAAAAAGGGTACGTTTATCGTACATTATATACGATTTATATTTATCGTACAAAAATAGGAGTCATGTGGACTTTCGCCGTCATCATTGCTTCTCAATGGCACACTCTGCTAAAGTTAACTTCCACTTGATAGTACACTTTAACCATGTGTTCAAGCCCCCCTCGCCACAAGCTTCTTAGTTGAGGAAAAAAAATAAAAATAATCACTGCCGGTCCTGTTCGATTCAACAGGCATGTGACGAAGCGGATCATTATAATAATGAATAGCCTCTAAAACACTGTAGCCTTACTGGTACGTGTACACGTCCGTATCATACGCAATATTATTGTTAGGCAACAGCACTGCGTTTGTGTGCAAGGCTGAAGAAAGAGGTCGTCCCTTATTCAATGAATTCATAGTGTTAATGTTCAAGTCGTTAGCTGTAGGCGTCCCCTTTTCAACACAATAACAGTGCTTAAGTCGGGCAGGAGCTCACCAGAGTACCGGCACCTCAAATTCTCAACTGCTTGAGTTTCTACACCTCTTATGAATATTAGCTCAAAAGGTATTTTACCTAAATATTACCCGCACCCAAAATTGGGTAGCCACACCTATTTTAGTCAAGCACTATCACAAAACACGTAAATCAACATTTCACAGGGGGGGGGGGGGGGGGGGGGGGGGGGGGGACTCATGTTGGATTAGGCACATTACACAGAGAGTAACTATTTCCTCACATGCACACTCTAATAAATGCTGGGTAAACAACGCAGCGCTTGGTAAATAGTTGACAGAACGAAAATTGGTGTTATTTTTGACCCAGCCAGTTGGGTCACTTAGTTGGGTTAATGAGCTATGACCCACCCAATCAGATCAGAAGACTGGAGGCGTGGCTTAGTAGGCGTGTGACGTCCACTCCAGTCTGAAAGACACGTCCCCAGTAGATCCCGCCTCCTGACAATAACCTATGGATTTCATTTCAAAAGACCCGGTCACCAAAAATAACTCTCTGAAAGCCCCAGCCCTACTAAGCCATGCCCCCAGTCGTCCATCTGACCCGGTGGATCATAGCTCAATAACCCAATATCAACAACCCAACTTAAAGAAAACAACTGGCTGGGTCAAAATAACCAAACATGGTATATTTCATATTTACCAAAATTGGATTGTTTTTAAACCAGCATTTTTTTAGACTGCAGAATCTAATCTATCTTTTTTCTATCTATTCTAATCTATCTTTTTTCTATCTATTCTAATCTATCTTTTTTCTATCTATTCTAATCTATCTTTTTTCTATCTATTCTAATCTATCTTTTTTCTATCTATTCTAATCTATCTTTTTTCTATCTATTCTAATCTATCTTTTTTCTATCTATTCTAATCTATCTTTTTTCTATCTATTCTAATCTATCTTTTTTCTATCTATTCTAATCTATCTTTTTTCTATCTATTCTAATCTATCTTTTTTCTATCTATTCTAATCTATCTTTTTTCTATCTATTCTAATCTATCTTTTTTCTATCTATTCTAATCTATCTTTTTTCTATCTATTCTAATCTATCTTTTTTCTATCTATTCTAATCTATCTTTTTTCTATCTATTCTAATCTATCTTTTTTCTATCTATTCTAATCTATCTTTTTTCTATCTATTCTAATCTATCTTTTTTCTATCTATTCTAATCTATCTTTTTTCTATCTATTCTAATCTATCTTTTTTCTATCTATTCTAATCTATCTTTTTTCTATCTATTCTAATCTATCTTTTTTCTATCTATTCTAATCTATCTTTTTTCTATCTATTCTAATCTATCTTTTTTCTATCTATTCTAATCTATCTTTTTTCCAGACGTATTTTCTCATGCAGATCTCGGAGGCAGGCAGCGGAGGGAGAGATGTGTTTGGACCTGCATCAGTACTAATGACAGGTTAGTGGGCGTTGGCTCTCTCCCTTTCTGGAAGCTGTTGATAGGTAAAGAGGGATGGGAGAGAGAGTGACTTTAAAATACAAAACTATAGAACAGGTTTATCAGCGGGCTGATCAATTTAACCCTTTTTAACAGTCTATATTCGTATGCAATCCGTTATTCCTTGCAGTGAAGACATCATATGCAACATCTCTAAATGGCACTGAAGCATACTGTATGAAACACTCCCAACGGCAAATCTGCAGCATCTCAACAAACAATCCCAAACAACGCACAAAGTGCTTTTCTTCCACCTTAACACAATCACAGGAATACCCAGGTGATTAACACAATCCTAAGCCTCTTACAAAACACAGTCAGATACACTGCAGCTACTCTACTGTATATCCAGATGTACTGCTGCCTGCAAATCAGGACTTAGTTAGGCCTCTGGTCTTGGCCTACTGCACTGAACCACCACAGGAAACGAACTGCCTGTTAGGTTTTCCCAGGGCAGGCTTACACACAAGTCATCCAAACTGTAATGACTTTATCTATAGCCAGCTATTCATGAAGAACCCCACATGCATGTCAGTGCAAGCCTTATTGCGGTGGCCTCCCAAGGCTTTGCATAATGTTGATTTAATGTTTACTGTGTGTCTAGCATTGTCTAACGCTCCGTCACATCTTTACGAGCGAGGTGAGGCTGAAGACGGACGTGAAACATGCAGACAAGGCGTTACATTTGACGGATGACTTGACACATAGAGCACGATCTTGTTGTGTTCTAACACGGCATAACCATCATTCAGTTCAAGTGATGGGAATGCTAGAATGTGTTTGTCCTATTCTGGTGAAGCTAGTCAGTGAGTGTAATCCACTTTCCTTTCAGGATATTGGATATCTATGGCCTGGCCTCCTGCATACTGTATGATCTTATGTGTTTTGGCTGAAATGGACTCTGTTACCTCTGGGATAGGCCTACAGGCCAGTGCGTTGGACCTGCACACTCCAATCTGAGTCCCTTCCGGTCTCCACACCTCTATCCACACCTGTGTCACAGTGGATTTATGAGATATTCTTCTCTCCCTCAGCTTCCTGCAGATGAACCCTCACCCTCCCCCTTTCACTCCTCCCCTTACAAACTCCCCTCTCCTCCCCTAGCTCAGTAGTCATGTAACTCCCCTCTTCCTCATCCTTAATATGTTTTTTTACAGCCTCTCTTTTGACACTCTTCCTCCCCATCCTCTCCCACCTCTTCCTCTTGGAGATGGAGCGCATGGCTCTTCTTGATAGTGAAACCACATTAATGTCTCGGAAGGTTTCCACCGCATTAAAAAGGGCAGGGGGAGAAAAAAAAGAGAGACGGAGGAAAAGATTGAGCGAGAACACGCTCCGTCACGCTCAGAGGCGTAAAGGCCGACCGACCTCGTTGTCTCAGGGCCAAGCCAGTGTCATAAGATCCTAAATGACTTTGGAGCTGTGTTCTGAGATCATCTCTCAGAGGGGTTTCAGAGGCCCCCTTGAATTAGGAA
The DNA here is from genome assembly GCF_029448725.1 of Salvelinus fontinalis. Classification (NCBI taxonomy): domain Eukaryota; kingdom Metazoa; phylum Chordata; class Actinopteri; order Salmoniformes; family Salmonidae; genus Salvelinus; species Salvelinus fontinalis. The sequence continues at coordinate 42,851,229 of NC_074690.1, forward strand.
AACTACACACTAGGGCAGCGATTGATAAATCGACGGGAGCCACTGTTGGCCCATGGCCCATTTTTAATGGGTCGCAGCTTAGGGTTGGTTGTGGCTACAAATGCTGTTCTCATCGGAAGGGTCACAAGAAACACGTAACTGGACTGGATAAATCAAATAGCTGTGATCTATGTACTCCTTGGAGATAAGGAGATAAATATGGAAGGGTGTTCAGTAGCATTAGGATCAAGCCTCACCCGAAGCCCCTGACCCCCCAGTTGTACCTTTCGCTTCCGGGGTATGGGGTCCTCAAACAAGAAGTGCGTGCTCTCTTTGACGTCGTCGATGACATGATCACCCTGGGAGGAGAGCAGGAAGCTCTTGCTGGTGTCGTTGGAGAGAGGCGGGGACGGTGTGGAGGGCACTGATTGGTCGCTGGTGTCCCAGCTCCAGTTGCCACTGGTGGAGCTGCTGTAGCTAGTTGACAGCACCTCCTTCCACCCTCTGCTGGCTGGCTCCGGAACTGCAGCTGGAGACAGAGGAGGGCCAGTCAGTACCATCAAAACCAGGGAGGCATTAATTCACTTTGTGACTTCATACAATAGAACAAATGTTCATACAATGTTTTTTTGCAACATTGTTCATGCAAAATGAAAATTGAGGTTTATATTGAATGTCCATCTATCCATAGGAAAACAGACTCCCTCTCTCCAGCAGCTTTGACCTACAAACCCCTCCAGTGCAATATGTTATTTTGACTGCTTCACTAACACAGATCCTTATAGAGATCTTATAAAAAGGCCACAATCACATTGCCTTGTGGCGAAACATAATGAAAAATAAAGCCTTCCCGACAGGATGAGCTGTGTGTTGGAGATGAACTCATATTAAATCAATGACTGACTGGTCCATGGGGGCCAGTGTAGATCAGGAGGGTCCTACAGAGAATACAGACACAGGAGTTCACATAGTTCTACATGTTGTCTCGGGGGAGACCAACCCCTAAACCCACGGAGCGATGTACTCAGCACAACAATGACACTAGGGAGAAGAAAATACGACATTAGAGGTAAACAGGTACATTTTTTAAAATGTATGAAAAGAGTAGGATGAAATGTCTTATTAATTATGAAAAACGAATACATATTTGCCCCGTCTTCCCACATATTGTACAGTCCACCCCATCCTCTAATATTTAGTGGGTTTGCCCGTTTTAATCAATAACTGAACTAAACTGTGGAGATGGGGCCCGAGATGGGTTGAGTATATGCTGTAGACTTAGGGAAGGGTTAAGAGAACGCACACAATGTTAATGACTGTTTGTCTACAACTGTTGTCTATGAAGCATGTGACAAATACATTTGATTTGAATATGTTTTAACCACAATGGATTTCGGGCCAGGCTTACATAGGGACTCCTTTTTCCAAAGGCCCAATAACCCAGCCACACATAACCTTAACGTGCGTTTCGGCACAGCGGCTATTTACCAGCGTTGTGTGGAGGATATCATAAAACGATTGTCCAGTTCTAGAGAGGAAAACTATGAAGACAGACAATGAGATAACAGCAACATAATATTCAGGGCTTTAATAAAATTAAGCTTATTTCTCTGTGATGTTGTCTGTCCTCAGATATGGAGCTCTGTGAAAGCCTGTCTGCATACGAAGCCTATTTCTCTGTGACGTTGTCTGTCCTCAGATATGGAGCTCTGTGAAAGCCTGTCTGCATATGAAGCCCATTTCTCTGTGATGTTGTCTGTCCTCAGATATGGAGCGCTGTGAAAGCCTGTCTGCATATGAAGAAGTCCCAATGAAAGTCCCAAGAGACTGCTGGCACATCCTTGTATGGCATGGGTGGTACACAGGGGAGCAACTTTCACTTGGGACGTGTTACATTTTTGTCATCCCCTTATTTTATCATTGGAATGTGATACAAATCAAGCCAAAGGTGTGCTTTAGGACCAAGCGGACGGCTGCGAACAGTCGGGTAGGCTATTTAGAGTGTTTATCCATCTTGATATATAAAAAGTGATGTCCCCCCCACTTCTGGATGTATGCTGGGTGTGTAGACTTAATGAGTTGATCGAATGTGTTGCTGGGCTGGAACAGAATCTGCTCACCCAGTAGACCAGGGAGTGGAGCACGGTTGATCACCTCTGGTATGGACAACATTTTGGTCACCTGAAATTATGCTTTAAAAATGTCTAACATTTACAAATGTACAGTACATTAAGAAATGATATGTTAATTCATGCAATGTTTATTCATTGAAGTGTTTGAACTCGTTTGAAATGTTACCTTAAAGCTATTATTCAAGATGAACTCATGTCAATTAGGCTTGGGCAATATACCGTTTGTACAGGGGTATTTCAAAATACTGTTAAAAAGAAGAAAACATGGGGGGGCACCTGGGGGCTGCAGGGGTGTGGGCCACTGCTTAATACTATACATTCAAATCAAAATCTAATTTTATTGGTCACATACACGTGTTTAGCAGATGTTATTGCGGGTGTAGCGAAATGCTTGTGCTTCTAGTTCCCGAAAGCGCAGCAATATCTAACAAGTAATATCTAACAATTTCACAACATATACCCAATACACACAAATCTAAGTAAAGAAATGGAATTGAGAATATATAAATATATGGACGAGCAACGTCAGAGCGACAGACTCAGATACAGTAGAATAGTATAGAATACAGTATAAACTTATGAGATGAGTAATGCAAGATATGTAAACATTATTAAGCTGACATTATTAAAGTGGCCAGAGATTTGAGTCTGTATGTTGGCAGCAGCCTCTCTGTGTTAGTGATGGCTATTTAACAGTCTGATGGCCTTGAGATAGAAGCTGCTTTTCAGTCTCTCGGTCCCAGCTTTGATGCACCTTTACTGACCTCGCCTTCTGGATGATAGCGTTATGATACAGTTATGTTGTTCTACTGTCCTTAGTTACATCACCAATTAGTAATGAATTCGACGTGATTGTTCTTTAAGTACCCACGGGGTCTTCCAACTGTGAAGAATACAGAAATATTGTTTCATTGCCAAATCCAAAGTTTCTACACAATATTTACGACCGGTCATAAAACTGGTGCGGGGGGGGGGGGGGGGGGGGGATCTGGCGCCAGTGATCCTCACCCAACAGGACAAGTATGACAGTGTCCTTCCTAACTCAGTTGCCAGAGAGGAAGGAAACCTCAAAGATTTCTGCATGAGGCCAATGGTGACTTTAAAACAGTTACAACGTGCCCCCCAAGTGGCACAGCGGTCTAAGGCACCACTACTGCCCCGGGATCAATCCCAGGCTGTGTCACAGCAGGCCGTGACCGGAAGTCCCATAATACATTTTTTTTTTTTGAAAATGAAATACAGAAATATCTAATTTACTTAAGTATTCACACCCCCGAGTCAATACATGTTGGCAGCGATTACAACTGAGTCTTTCTGGGTAAGTCTAAGAGCTTTCCACACCTGGATTGAGCAACATTTGCCCATTATTAATTTATGTCAAATTGGTTGTTGATCATTGCTAGACAACTATTTTCAGGTCTGGCCATAGATTTTTAACAAGATAAGTCAAAACTGTAACTCTGCCACTTAGGAACATACACGTTCTTCTTGGTAAGAAACGCCAGTGTAGATTTGGCCTTGCGTTTTAGGTTACTGTCCCGCTGAAATTAAATAAAGCAACTCTCCAACGAGGGAGGTGGTTCCAAAAAAACTGCAAAAGAAGAACTCTTGCATATTAAGGTTGAAAATTGAGGTAGGACTTCTGATTGTCTACTATCGCTGTCACGGCGATGAGTGCCACGGTAACGGGCAACTCCGGAAACAACAGGCATGGCGATGTGTCCAAGGCCAGGCTGTTGGCAGGGTGAGGTTGGTTGATGGGGGTAAACATTAGCTGGAGAGGTGGACACTAGAGAATGGTACTACAGACCTGAATCTCTGTGTGTGTACAGTCTTACCTGAGGCTGTCTGGGAGAGGACCAGAGGAGAGGTGGACAGTGATGTCAGGACGGTAGCAGCCAGTACCTCCTTATCAGCAAGACCTGAAGGTTTCCTGGAACACACACACCAGAGGCCAGGTCACACACTATGTACAGACAACCAACATGCTATTCCTGCATAGAAAGTGGGAGGATTCTATTTCAAATCAGCAGACTTATAACAGTCATGCTACAATACAAGCATAGCAGCATAGTAATATGACCCATTGCCCACTATAGTGTCCTCACAATGAGATTGCCCCACTACAGACTGGCCAATTGCTTTGTTTTGCCGTTGCAGACCACCCGTTCACTGAGTCTGCTGCAGCCAAACTGACCCATCATGTGAGTCTCTCATAGCCAAACAGACCAATCACGTTTTTCCAATCATAACCAGGAAAAAAACCTAACCCTATACAAATTTCAGCTCTGAAATATTCCAGCCATGCCTTCTTTAGACAGAAAAACAAACTGTGTTTAAGCATGTAATGGAAAATTACAGTCCAATAATAAACACTGTGGTCACATCCCCTGCGAGTGCTGAAGATTCTGACACCAACAACCCAGCACCAGTAACCCAGCATCAATAATCCAGCACAAATAACCCAGCACCCAGCACCAATACCCAATAACCCAGCACCTATAACCCAGCACCAATAACCAATAACCCAGCACCTATAACCCAACACCAATAACCCAACACCAATAACCCAGCACCAATAACCCAGCACCAATAACCCAGCACCAATAACCCAGCACCAATAACCCAGCACCAATAGCCCAGCACCAATAACCCAGCACCAATAACCCAGCACCAATAACCCAGCACCCAGCACCAATAACCCAGCACCCAGCATCAATAACCCAGCACCGATAAACCAACACCGATAAACCAACACCGATAAACCAACACCGATAAACCAACACCGATAAACCAACACCGATAACCCAGCACCGATAACCCAGCACCGATAACCCAGCACCGATAACCCAGCACCGATAACCCAGCACCGATAACCCAGCACCAATAACCCAGCACCAATAACCCAGCACCAATAACCCAGCACCAATAACCCAGCACCAATAACCCAGCACCAATAACCCAGCACCAATAACCCAGCACCAATAACCCAGCACCAATAACCCAGCACCTATAACCCAGCACCTATAACCCAGCACCTATAACCCAGCACCTATAACCCAGCACCTATAACCCAGCACCAATAACCCAGCACCAATAACCCAGCACCAATAACCCAGCACCAATAACCCAGCACCAATAACCCAGCACCTATAACCCAGCACCTATAACCCAGCACCTATAACCCAGCACCTATAACCCAGCACCAATAACCCAGCACCTATAACCCAGCACCAATAACCTATAACCCAGCACCAATAACCCAGCACCTATAACCCAGCACCTATAACCCAGCACCGATAAACCAACACCAATAACCCAGCACCAATAACCCAGCACCAATAACCCAACACCAATAACCCAGCACCAATAACCCAACACCAATAACCCAGCACCAATAACCCAGCACCAATAACCCAGCACCAATAACCCAGCACCAATAACCCAGCACCAATAACCCAGCACCAATAACCCAGCACCAATAACCCAGCACCAATAACCCAGCACCAATAACCCAGCACCAATAACCCAGCACCAATAACCCAGCACCAATAACCCAGCACCAATAACCCAGCACCAATAACCCAGCACCAATAACCCAACACCCAGCATCAATAACCCAACACCCAGCACCTATAACCCAGCACCAATAACCCAGCACCAATAACCCAGCACCTATAACCCAGCACCTATAACCCAGCACCAATAACCCAGCACCTATAACCCAGCACCAATAACCCAGCACCAATAACCCAGCACCAATAACCCAGCACCAATAACCCAGCACCTATAACCCAGCACCAATAACCCAGCACCAATAACCCAGCACCAATAACCCAGCACCAATAACCCAGCACCAATAACCCAGCACCAATAACCCAGCACCAATAACCCAGCACCAATAACCCAGCACCAATAACCCAGCACCTATAACCCAGCACCTATAACCCAGCACCTATAACCCAGCACCAATAACCCAGCACCTATAACCCAGCACCTATAACCCAGCACCAATAACCCAGCACCAATAACCCAGTACCAATAACCCAGCACTAATAACCCAGCACCAATAACACCAATAACCCAGCACCAATAACCCAGCACCAATAACCCAGCACCAATAACCCAGCACCAATAACCCAGCACCAATAACCCAGCACCAATAACCCAGCACCTTTAACCCAGCACCCAGCATCAATAACCCAGCACCAATAACCCAGCACCTATAACCCAGCACCCAGCACCTATAACCCAGCACCTATAACCCAGCACCAATAACCCAGCACCTATAACCCAGCACCAATAACCCAGCACCAATAACCCAGCACCTATAACCCAGCACCAATAACCCAGCACCAATAACCCAGCACCTATAACCCAGCACCAATAACCCAGCAGCTTTTAAAGAAAACATCCCAACTTAGTGCCTGCAACCCAGCAGTTTGGTCAACCAAACAACCCTGCATTTTTTTGAGTGTAGTTTATGCTTGTGGCTATAAAACGCCCACGAGAGTTTGAAACTTGTTTGCCAAAGTTGGGACTTGGGAGAATGTTCAGAAACATTCAGTTTAAGTATTAGTTAATACAAATAAACAAACTAAAATGTATACGTTAAAGCCAGAGTTGTAAATGTTCAGTGAAAATCACTACAATAGGGGCCTCCCGAGTGGCACTGCATCGCAGTGATAGCTGTGCCACTAGAGATCCTGGTTCGAGTCCAGGCTCTGTCTCAGCCGGCTGTGACCGGGAGACCCGTGGGGCGGTGCACAATTGGTCGTCTGGGTTAGGGGAGAGTTTGGACGGCAGGGATGTTCTTGTCCCATTGTGCTCTAGCGACTTTGTGGTATGCTGGGTGCAATTCACGCTGATACAGTCATCAGGTTTCCTCAGACACATTGGTGCAGCTGGCCTCCGGGTGCAGGGGCATTGTGTCAAGAAGCAGTGCGGCTCGGCTGGGTTGTGTTTCGGAGGGCGCATGGCTCTTGACCTTCGCCTCTCCCGAGTCCACACAGGAGTTGCAGCAATGGGACAAGACTGCAACTACCAATTGAGTAAAAAAAAATATATATATATATTTTTTTTTGAAAATCACTACAATAAATGTGTTTCACCCTGTCTTGATATTGGCTACATAGCTTTAAGGAACTCCTGTTATTCTGTTAAACTTACTAAAGCAACAAGAGTGTCAGTGCTCAACCTTAAAGGTCTCATAGTCCTTCTGATTCCCATGTTGCTACCTCTGTGAATGTCTGAACATTGCATCCAAAAATAAACGGGTCACATTCTGGACATAACTTTGTAAGGACTGTGTTTCCGTGAAAAAAAAAAACAGTGGCCAACTCAAATGCTGAGTCAATCGAAACTGGACGTTCTAAATAGGCATTCTAATCCCATTGGTTGAGCGTAAGCTCCAGGGACCTCTGTAGAATGATCACACCCGTTTGTTGGTACGTGTGAAAATGTTAATAATCCCGCCTCCGGAATCCAAGTGTTTGACACCGGTGGAAGCAACTTTATGATCAAACTTTATCAATGTAGAAGCTACAGTCATTGTTCATACTTCGGTCATTATACTTTGATCTGGTTCCCTTCAAATATCACACAATTTCCCGAAATACAATTTTTACTGTTCATGAACCTTTAACATGTGTTGGCAATACAACAGAACAGATTAACCGGATTTACATTTACTCTTACAGATGGCCAATTGTTTTTTGGCTGAAAGGCACAGCCCTACTAAGCCACGCCTCCAATCTTCTGATTTGACCCTGTGGATCATAGCTAAATAACCCAATATCAACAACCCAACTGGCTGGGTCAAAATAACCCAACATCAACAACCCAACTGGCTGAGTCAAAATAACCCAACATCAACAACCCAACTGGCTGAGTCAAAATAACCCAACATCAACAACCCAACTGGCTGAGTCAAAATAACCCAATATCAACAACCCAACTGGCTGAGTCAAAATAACCCAATACCAACAACCCAACTGGCTGAGTCAGAATAACCCAATATCAACAACCCAACTGGCTGAGTCAAAATAACCCAACATCAACAACCCAACTGGCTGAGTCAAAATAACCCAACATCAACAACCCAATTGGCTGAGTCAAAATAACCCAACATCAACAACCCAACTGGCTGAGTCAAAATAACCCAATACCAACAACCCAACTGGCTGAGTCAAAATAACCCAAGATGTGTTATGTCCTATATTTGTTTTTAACCCAGCATATTTTGAAGTGTGGGTCAAGGAAAACGGTGGTTCGACATGAATAGAGAGCAGTAGAGAGCTTGCATCATCACAGCATCGTCACAGCATCGTCACAGCATCGTCACGTTGACATCCAGATGGTGACCAACGTCACAAGTTAATTTCCCCTCACCCATCAAAATAAACATAACTTTAACTAACTTTAACTAACTTTAACTAGAGCCAAGCTGTTTTTGCCAGCATTAACTAGTTAGCCAGGAAGGGCTCATCAGGAAGACTGGTCGTCTCAACTCGACTCTCAGCTGCACGCAACACTTCATCCATTCGGGCACCAAATAAATATATGATCCTACATCTGCTTTGGAGAAGGAGGGGAAGTGAAAGAGCAACAGGGAAAGAGAGGGACAGAAAGAGAGAGAGCGAGAGAGAGAGAGAGAGAGAGAGACAAAGAGACGGTTGGCAGCGGTGTTATAACCTCTCTGTGCCCAGCTCACCCCTTGTATTTATACTGCCCACTTAGACTGGCACAGAGAGATCTGCACAGGCACAGGCACAGAGAGATCTGCACACGACACAGACATAGGCACAGGCACAGAGAGATCTGCACACGACACAGACATAGGCACAGGCACAGAGAGATCTGCACAGGCACAGACATAGGCACAGGCACAGAGAGATCTGCACACGACACAGACATAGGCACAGGCACAGAGAGATCTGCACAGGCACAGGCACAGAGAGATCTGCACACGACACAGACATAGGCACAGGCACAGAGAGATCTGCACAGGCACAGGCACAGGCACAGGCACAGAGAGATCTGCACACGACACAGACATAGGCACAGGCACAGAGAGATCTGCACACGACACAGACACAGAGAGATCTGCACACGACACAGACACAGGCACAGAGAGATCTGCACACGACACAGACACAGAGAGATCTGCACACGACACAGGCACAGACACAGGCACAGAGAGATCTGCACAGGACACAGACACAGGCACAGGCACAGAGAGAACAGGGTAGTATTTGAGAGAGGGTAACATATTAACAAAACAGAGAGCCTGCAGTAATGTGTGTCATTGTGTTGGAAAGACCAAGATACACGCTGCTCTCTTTCCTTTCCTCTTTATCCTTTCTCTTGAGGCTTAGAGTTCCCTGGACTGTTTAAAACTGAGCCAAGGAACACGCACACACTCATTTATTCAAAATCTCAAACATGAAAAAGTTCTGTCACACAAGGAAATGGTGTAGCAAAAATCCACACACACCTATTCACCACACACAATTTAAAATGAAGTGCAAACACAAACTCACAATAATAATAATGTGAAAAAAAAAACACACAGACAAATAGCCTGCAGCTTTAAGAGGTCCTCCTCCCGCCTCCAGACTGCTCAACCAGAGTAAACTGGTTTGAGGAGCGCTCTCAGCCAAGCCGTAAGCCCTGGCAAAGCTCCACCACAAACACGCCACCAAAATGTCTGCCTTAAGTAAACACACAACCAAAACTTCCCCTGCGTTTCTCTTCTAACCGGGTCGACTTCCAAACATGAGAAACGGTGCTGGATGGGATGCGGACCGATCTGAAAGGAATGCATCAACTTTGAAGCACACTCTCTTTATAACACACAGACCAAAACAACAACAGAGAGAAGAGTAGAGGGCAACAGAGACTTTACACATCGCTGTTTTCACTTGCTCAGACAAACCTCACGTTTGACCAAGTCTAACATCTGGAAATATGTTGTGTGTGTGTGTGTGTGTGTGTGTGTGTGTGTGTGTGTGTGACTTTACCCTTGAGTGCACCTCCCTCTATGGTCAACCTACATCAGATAACTTTATATCAATGTTTACACAAGAGAACAGAAAAAGTCAGATGGCCTACACATGACGAGCAGCCTAGCTACTTAGAAAACCAATCCACCGAGATAATAAACACACTCACAAGGTCACACGTACAATCACCTTCATATACACACCTCGTGTACTAAAATCAGACGTGTGTGTATGATCTGATGAGCATTCAACTGGGATTGAAACAACGTCCCTTGTGGATTAGGACGGCACACCATACAACAAGGCAGACATTCTAACCTCCATTTTTCTACGAGTTCCAAATTAACTGAGGCTCATTTAAGACATCTACTAAAATTAGTCATGATTTATTCACATCTAAAATAAAATATGTGTGTTGTGTGTTGTGTGTGTGTGTGTGAGTGACCTGGAGCAGATTTGAGCTAGTAGACAGTTCTGTTTTCCAGGACGCAGATATGTGTCACACTGTCTGCCAACTACAGGATGAGAGAGGGAAAGACAGATGGAGAGGTAGAGAGCGAGAACGGGAAGAGCATCTCACCAGCCTAAAAAAAGTGTCTGTGTGTGTGTGTGTGTGTGTGTGTGTGTGTGTGTGTGTGTGTGTGTGGTGTGTGTGTGTGTGTGTGTGTGTGTGTGTGTGTGTGTGTGTGCGTGTACACGCATGTGCGAGTATCATCCAGGAGACCGAGGGGCTGTTACCAGAAGTTCACCAGCATGTTGTTTTAGTAATTTAGCCTATCTATAAGGAAGTTACCACCACAGAGAGGCAGTGGGCTTACACAGTGGGTTTACATAGACACTGAGTCAATGATGCTCCATGATCACAATCACACTGATCTAAATAGGCTTTAAATATAGCATCCATCTACCCGTCCTCTCATCCATTCATCTGTCTTTTCGTCCGATCCACAGCGTGGGTTCTTAACATGTAACTCTGTCATTTACGGGAAGACAGAGGGAACATACTGGATTCAGTGCTCGTGTCTATCCTCCCTTGGCAGTGCTGCAGCCTCTTGTTCAGACTGACATGAAATCTATTGTGCCCTTGGCTGGGTGAGGAAAGGGGTTGAAAAACATCACATTTACTCATACAACCTTTAACCAGGCAAGTCAGTTAAGAACAAATCATTTTTTACAATGACGGCCTACCCCGGCCAAACCCTAACGACGCTGGGCCAACTGTGTGCCGCTCTATGGGACTCCCAATCACGGCCGGTTGTGATACAGCCTGGAATCAAAGCAGGGTCTGTAGTGACTCCTCTAGCACTGAGATGCAGTGCCTTAGATCGCTGTGATACAGCCTGGAATCAAAGCAGGGTCTGTAATGACTCCTCTAGCAGTGCCTTAGACCGCTGCACCACATGTTGCATCTCCAGTTTGCACCCTCCCCTCCTACACACACTTCCCACCCACATATTTGTCAGAGGTGTGTTTTGATATTGGTCCAGTTCTCTGTAGAGGGACAGACTGGAGGGACAGAAGGGTTACTCCTCTGAAATTTGGACAGCAGGCCACTGGCTTTTGGTCTGTGTCAGCAGTCTATTTCTCTCTCTCCCTCTACCTGCCCCGTCCGGTCTCAATAGCCTGCTGTCCCCGCCACCTCCCCTTATAATAGTAACCCTCGGCCTCGCCCCTTTCTCCTCCCCCATCTTTCCTCCACCCATCCTGGCTTTCCTCTGCCACGTTACGTAATGGCCCCTGCCTCCTCTCCATCTCCCCCTTTCTCTTTAGACAGTGGGATGTGAGGAGCAGTTTACAGCAATGATGTGCACTCCTCCTCCCTCGGATCTCTTTACTTCTCCCACTCCCATCTGGTAGTCTCTATTGAATGAGTATCTCTCTGTCAGACAACTGTTACATGCATAGCATTAAAACAGGGCTCAAGACTCACCCCCTAGTGGCACCAGCCCATGAATTGGTCAAACCAAGTTTTTTATTCCCGTGTCACACCATAGAAAATATTAGTAGCCTCTTAAAGTAATTCATAGTGCTTTATTATAAAAGTGTAATAGACTACTGAAATGGTATTCAAGAAACTATATTTTTTTTATTCTAAATATTTCAATGTTCAACCTAATCTGGTGATTGTCATGCATTTTGGGTTGACAATTAGGCTATTTTTGTTATATTTTACTGCAATAGGTCTCCAGATTTTTATTTTATTTTGTTTAATAGAGATTCATTTGTTTGCATCTTTATGTGCACTATATCATAGGCTAATTTATTTGGGGCTAATTCACCACTTGAGTAAGTGAAAACACATTAGCCAGAGCGCTAACGCAAAAAAAAAATGCTGGGATAATAAAAATAAAAAAAAGATAAATATTGGTCCGAACAAACACTTGGTTATTTTGAACCAGCCAGTTAAGTCACTCAGTTGGGTTTTTGGGGTTATTGTCCTGTTTCTACCAATGCAATTCATTTGGAAACTGTCCCAGCTTGGTTACTAATCAGCTAACATTGGAGAACTCTGTAGTTAGTCTGTCAGGCAAGCAAGAGTTGATTGGAGGAGAGTGAGTGCAAGAAAGAGAGACCCGGAGAGAGAGAGAGTGAGAGAGACGGAGCGAGAGACTGTGTGTGGAATCAGAGGCGTGTAACTTTATCACAACATCTTTTATGGAAACCCCCTATTAGGAAGAGTGTACGTGTATGGTTGAGAAAAAGAAAGAGGAAGGAAGAGAGAGACAGTGTGAGAGGGAGAGATTATGTTCCTGAACACAAGTGTATACTATTTGTTGCTCCTCTCCTCTCCCTCTGTTACTCTGTTCCTTTAGGTCAGTGTAAGTGATGGAGGTGATGTGGAGAGTCAGGGTGCAGCAGCAAAAGGCAGGGAGGAAGAGGAGTTAGAGAAGATTGGAGGGATAGAGACGTAGAGCGAGGAGGGAGGAGTGGAGTAAGAGGACAGTGGAGGGAGCGAGGAAGAGGAGAGTGAAGGAGAGGAGAAGAACATGGAAAGGAGGAAGAAGAGGAATAGAGGGCGAAGCAGAGGGAGAGGAGGAGGAAGAGGAGGAAGAAAAGGACAGACAGGACGAAGAAAAGGGATAGGAGGAGGAAGAGGAAGAGGGAGAGCCCACCTGAGTGTGTCTGCCCCAAGTCCCACCATTCACCCTTGTACCACATAACCTGGGCCTAAAGTAACAGTGGCGGGGGTTTTGGAGTTTTTCAAAAAAGTGGTAGGATCTGTTCCAGAGCTTGTCATAGATTACAACAAGAAAATGGGCAGGATTGACCCTCTTGACCAATTGAGGATTATTACAGTGTTACAGTGTTGGATGCACAGGCAGAAAATGGTGGAAGTATGTGTATTGGGGAATGCTCAACATTGCCATCGTAAATGCATACATTCTGTGGGGGACCCTGTAAAGGCCCCTTCCCAGAAACCACAGGCACTGGTCCCTGAAGGCATTCAAAATGCAGCTTGTGCATTCACTTTGTGATATGGCTACAGTGGCAGGAAGAGGGGAGAAAAATTATAGCTACCAACAGAAAGCTGAGAACCTCCTCTCTTCATTTGTGACAACATGACAGCTGTGTTTTCCCTCACAAATGGATTTTGAAACGTTACGCAATCAAACACTTTTTTTTTTCTTCTTGAGCTTTTTCTTTCTGCAGAGCTTGCTCGACGCAGCAGCGGGCCCCAGCGAAACAGGTACAGGGCCAGGGAGACACTTTCATTACATTAATCATGACGAGGATCATGTACTTTACCGTTTGACTAAATCATGGTATTATCCTCTGAAAAGAACATGACGTTTCGAGTGAGGTGACCATGTAGAAGGAGTCGCTTGCACAGCCAAGTCAAAAGGTTTGAAAAATTGAGAGTAAACGGTCGCAGCCTGGAGCGCTGTTAGAACATATTTCGTATACATATTGCAGCCTTACAATCTCTTCCTACATGCCCCCATTGTTATATAAGCACCATACTAATGGTACGGTGCAGAGAGAGAACATGTTGAGTTGTACAGAGAGAAAGTAGTAAGTCGATGCAGAACTGTGTAAAGTGATACAGAACTGTGCTCTTTTCTTTAATGTGAACCATGACTGTAATGGCTATTCAGTCCCCAGACAAAAAGCCTCTCTCTCCCTTTCAATCCTAGAGAGCTCTCGATAGGCTCAGGGCCCAGCACAATGATAGCTTTAAAAGGTAGACTCAGCAAAATGCCGTCGCCACGAGCAGCACCGCAGATATTGAGATGAGCGAGATGCAAGACTTCGCTCTCCCACAGTCACACACAGTATCTGCACACACACTGGTTGGATTCAATGTTCTTAGTTGTTGTGGAAATTTACCAAATATGCTCTTTACATTCTGCATCTACGTCATGTTGCTGAGTTTACCTTTTGTACGGCCAAAAAACTGGTGTGTGTGTGTGTGTGTGTGTGTGTGTGTGTGTGTGTGTGTGTGTGTGTGTGTGAGACATAAGAGCTTATTCCCCTGCGGTCTCAAACTCCCAGACACACACCTTACAAAAAAAATGTATGATCAAATACGCAGTTTCACATGTAAACATGAAACCATATTTTCACAACTTAAATTTAAGAGTTCACATGTTAACACCACATTCTCACATGAGGAGAATAACATGTTTTCAACAGGTGATATGCACTTTCCCATGTGGAAGAACATTCACATGAGGAATTGCACGTTCACATGTGAAATTTAATCACGTGAAAGTCTAATTTGCAGGTTCACATGTAAGAAAACCCCATGTGAAAATCTCACTTTTACGTGTAGAATTGCAATTTTACATGAGAAATTGTCATTTCACATGTAAAAATCACATTTGCAGTTTCATAATTCACATGGGAAATTTAAAGTTTCAGTTTCGTATGTGAAAAACTTCCACGTGATTGTTTTTCACATGTGAACTTCCAATTCCACATGTGAAAGTGAGATTTGTACACGTGAAAGTTTTTCACATACGAAACTGAAACTTTAAATTTCCCTTGTGATTGTTTTTCACTTGTAAACTTGCTATTCCACGTGAAAATCTCAATTTCATATTTGGAATTGAAAGTTAACATGTGGGAGTGATATAATGTTATTCTCCTCATGTGAAAATATGGCGTTAACATGTTGCAGTAACAACGTTTACACCGATGTAATTAGGTTGACCACATCTAACCACACCCCAGGACCAAGTTTGGGAAAGATTGATGTTGAGTTGGTTACTTGAATGAACTGTGTAGTGTTAGGACAAAATCGTGCACCGAGGGGGGGCCCCAGGGCAGAGTTTCAGAAACCCTGTTCTGGCAAACATTTTTTTACTTGGGTCAAACATTTCGGGTAGCCTTCCACAATAAGTTGGGTGAATTTTGACCCATTCCTCCTGACAGAGCTGGTGTAACTGAGTCAGGTTTGTAGGCATCCTTGCTCGCACATGCTTTTTCAGTTCTGCCCACAAATTGTCTATAGGATTAAGGTCAGGGCTTTGTGATGGCCACTCCAATACCTTAACTTTGTTGTCCTTAAGCCATTTTGCCACAACTTTGGAAGTATGCTTGGGGTCATTGTCCATTTGGAGGACCCATTTAAAACCAAGCTTTAACTTCCTCACTGATGTCTTGAGATGTTGCTTCAATATATCCACATCATTTTCCTCCCTCGTGATACCATCTATTTTGTGAAGTGCACCAGTCCCTCCTGCAGCAAAGCACCCCCACAACGTGATGCTGCAACCCCCATGCTTCACGGTTGGGATGGTGTTCTTCGGCTTGCAAGCCTCCCCCTTCTTTCTCCAAACATAACAATGGTCATTATGGCTAAACAGTTCTATTTTTGTTTCACCAGACCAGAGGACATTTCTCCCAAAATTACAATCTTTGTCCATGTGCAGTTGCAAACCATAGTCTGGCTTTTTATGGCGGTTTTGGAGCAGTGGCTTCTTCCTTGCTGAGCGGCCTTTCAGGTTATGTCGATATAGGACTCGTTTAACTGTGGATATAGATAATTTTGTACCTCTTTCCTCCAGCATCTTCACAAGGTCCTTTGCTGTTCTGGGATTGATTTGCACTTTTTGTACCAAAGTATGTTCATCTCTAGAGACAGAACTCCTTCCTGAGCGGTATGACGGCTGCGTGGTCCCATGGTGTCTATACTTGCATACTATTGTTTGTATAGATGAATGTGGTACCTTCAGGCATTTGGAAATTGCTCCCAAGGATGAACCAGACTTGTGGAGGTCTACAATTATTTCTGAGGTCTTGGCTGATTTCTGTTGATTTTCCCATGATGTCAAGCAAAGAAGCACTGAGTTTGACAGTAGGACTTGATATACATCCACAGGTACACCTCCAATTGACTCAAATTATGTCAATTAGCCTGTCAGAAGCCATGACATCATTTTCTGGAATTTTCCAAGCTGTTTAAAGGCACAGTCAACTTAGTGTATGTAAACTTCTGACTCACTGGAATTGTGATACCGTGAATTATAAGTGAAATAATCTGTCTGTAAACACTGGTTGGAAAAATTACTTGTGTCATGCACAAAGTAGATGTACTAACCGACTTGCCAAAACCATAGTTTGTTAATAAGAAATTTGCGGAGTGGTTGAAAAACAAATTTTAATGACTCCAACATAAGTGTATGTAAACTTCAGACTTCAACTGTATATACAAATCGGCCGATGAATCGGTATCTGCTTTTTTGGGTCTTCCAATAATCGGTATCGGTATTGAAAAATCATAATTGGTCGACCTCTATTGGATGTGTGTTGGGTCATTGTTCTGTTGAAAAACAAATGATAGTCCAACTAAGTGCAAACCAGATGGGATGGCATATCGCTGCAGAATGCCGTGGTAGCCATGCTGGTTAAGTGTGCCTTGAATTCTAAATAAATCACAAACCGTGTCACCAGCAAAGCACCTTCACACCATCACACCTCCATGCTTCACGGTGGGAACCACACGTGCGGAGATCATCCGTTCACCTACTCTGCGTCTCACAAAGACACAGCGTTTGGAACCAAAAATCTCAAATTTGGACTCCAGACCCAAGGACAGATTTCCCCCGGTCTAATGTCCATTGCTCGAGTTTCTTGGCCCAAGCAAGTCTCTTCTTATTATTGGTGTTCTTTAGTAGTTATTTCTTTGCAGCAATTCAACCATGAAGGCCTGATTCACACAGTCTCCTGTTGGGATCTGAGAATATGACATATACTTATGTCACTGAGGCAGAGAGAGTAATGTATAACGTTTACATTATGTCAGGATATGTTATTGTTAGCCATTGGGGATCCTATGGGAGGGATCCTCTGGGAGAATTGACACCGTCTGGTACCAGTCACCATGACAGCTGTGAGTTGGGGAGGAGTGAGCACTTTTGGGGCAGAGGTCAGGTCAGATGAAGTGAGGAAGAACAGATATCACTAAGGTTCTGTCTAGCAACAGAGATGAATTGGCTGTTCAGATGTGTAGGAGGAGACTCAGCATAGGAGAAAGGGTTAAATATCAGTGTTTGTGTGAACGTCTTTATCAATTCAGCTGCTCGCTTTAAGCTTTCATAGAGTTCTTACTCTAATAATTAGAACCTAACACTCCTCTGAACAGTTGTTGAGGTGCGTCTGTTACTTGAACTCCGTGAAGCATTTATTTGGGCTGCAATCTGAGGTGCGGTTAATTGCCGATTTCTGAGGCTGGTAACTCTAATGAACTTATCCTCTGCAGCAGACGTAACTCTGGGTCTTCCTTTCCTGTGGCGGTCCTCATGAGAGCCAGTTTCATCATAACGCTTGATTGTTTTTGCGACTGCACTTGAAGAAACTTTCAAAGTTCTTGAAATATTCCGGATTGACTGACATTCATGTCTTAAAGTAATGATGAACTGTCGTTTCTCTTAGCTTATTTGAGCTGTTCTTGCCATAATATGGACTTGGTATTTTACTAAATAAGACTATCTTCAGTATACCCCCACACCTTGTCACAACACAACTGATTGGCTCAAACGCATTAAGAAGGAAATTAATTCTACAAATACATTTTTAAGAAGGCACACCTGTTAAATAAAATGCATTCCAGGTGACTACCTCATGAAGCTGGTTGGGAGAATGCCAAGAGTGTGCAAAGCTGTCATCAAGGGTGGCTATTTGAATTCTCAAATATAAAATATATTTTGATTTGTTTAACACTTTTTTGGTTACTACATGATTCCATATGTGTTATTTCATAGTTTGATGTCTTCACTATTAATCTACAATGTAGAAAATAGTAAAAAAAACAAAGAGAAACCATTGAATGAGTAGGTGTTCTAAAACTTTTGACCGGTAGAGTATTTGAGTTTAACCATAATATTTGTTCTATCTTTTCTAGAGGATAAAACTTAAACATTGTAACCAGCTTTGTATGG
Source organism: Salvelinus fontinalis (assembly GCF_029448725.1). Lineage (NCBI taxonomy): Eukaryota > Metazoa > Chordata > Actinopteri > Salmoniformes > Salmonidae > Salvelinus > Salvelinus fontinalis. The sequence goes on from NC_074690.1 coordinate 42,869,727, forward strand.
CTTGTTTAAGAATGGGCGATACTTTAAACAAAATTTCATTTACAATTAGTCAATTAGAAATTGTAGTCTGTATAAAAAGGCAAAAGCCATTTTTGAACAAAGAATGAGCCTTTCTTAATAATCTACTGGAGAACAATTTTGGTTTAGTATAATTTATGTATGAGTGAAGCTTTTAGTGCGAAGTTTATAGCTTTAATATTTAATAATTTTAGCCTCCCCCCCAAACTCATAATCATTATATAAATAGGCACTTTTAATTTTGTCTGTCTTAGCATTCCAAATAAAATAAAATATTTTTTACTCATATGATTAAAGAAATTAGTTGTCTGGAGTAGACAACGCCATTAGTAAGTAAACTGTGATAGGACCACAGAGTTTTTACATAAATAGACATGTATTTACCTCTCCATGGTTGCAGAATCGTATCTATTTTTGCAAACATTCTATTGAAGTTAATTTATATTGTTTGAGATATGAATACCAAGTAAGTCTACTTCACCTCACGCCCATTTTATTGGTAAACTACAAGGTAGTGTAAACACTTTGTCTTTTTAACAATCCAATATGTAATATGGTACACTTGTCATAATTAGGTTTTAGTCCAGAGAGGCTAGAAAAGTGATCAAGATCTTCAATGAGACTGTGCAGGGATGCAGATTGCAGACTTAAGAAAAAACAAGAGTCATCGGCAAACATTGACACTTTTGTTTTCATCCCTTGGATTTCTAACCCTTTGGTGTTCTTGTTGGATCTAATTTTAATAGCTAGCATTTCAATGGCTATAATAAATAGATATGGAGACAACGGACAGCCTTGTTTTACTCCTCCTGCTAATAATTGATGTTTGAGTACATCAAAAAAGGTCTGATATACCTCTACTGGTATACTATCAAGCCCTGGTATTTATCCAGACTGAAAATATTGAATTGCCTCAAAGTTCCTCCTCTGTAAGTTGGCCTTCACACGTCTTTCAATTAATTTGTTCATTTTACATAATAATAATAATTATAATTATTATTATTAGCAAATAAATTATTACAGTGGAGATGGAGGAGACTGAAAAGAAAACATATGCTTAAAATATGTTGCTGCCTTTTTCAAAATATAATTTGGTGAATCATGATGACTCCCTTTGATGACTCCCTTTGCAGTTTCTGCAAATTATTTTTGGTAGCATTTCTATGTTGAAGATTCACGAAAAATGTAGTGCCTTTTTTATTCCATCCAATTCGCTTTATTTTTGTTTTTCCTCTAACCTATTTTGTGCCTCTATAGTACAGTTTCCATTACCATCAACCTGCGCTGTTACTTCCTCTATTTCCTTTATTAATCTAATCTCTTTTGACCTAAACTGCTTTCGGTTTAAATGATGAGTATTGTATTGAATGGCCTCTAAAAGTACATTTAAAAGTGTTCCATACAATAACGGGATCTGCTGTCCCTATGTTGTGCAGAAAAAATGATTAATTATTTGGTCTTTGATTAGAACAAATTGTCATCCAGTAGGCTTTGATTATATTTCCAATATCCCCGCTCACGTGGAAATTCTGTAAGAGTTATGTGGAGGCCAATTATATGGTGGTCCGATCGCATTCCCTCTCCTATTAATACTTGAAAAAAATTACTTTTGATGCCAGCAAGAATGAGACCAGGAAGTACTGTAAGTCACATTATGCAAGCCAGCATGTGACTTGCAAGTAGTGATGTTACGTTTGAAACCAGAGCTTCGAGCCATGCGTGGAAATTGCTAAGCCGTGTGCTTGTATCACTTTTTTAGAAGCTGATCAATGATGTCTGAAGCTTTGTTTTGGCGAACAACCACCTGATTAGGTTGGTAGAAGACACAAAGGCTGCCCTGCGCACGCGCTCTAAATTCTTTTGACCAGCAGATGCCACTAGTGTAAAACGTGTTGCTCAAAGCCTCAAGTAATTAACCTATTTGACACATTTGGCCGCAATTGCTCAATGCTTCAGGAAGCTTTGTCTCCCCATCACTACTTGCAGGTAGGGTTGCAAAATTAGATTAACTCTCCAAGGTTTCCCAGAAATCCCGGTTGAAAGATACCTCAAAACAGGGAATGCTGAATCCTTCAAACAGGATTTCTGGAAAAAACTGGCCATTTTGCAAAAGTTACTGGAATTTTGCAATTCTACTTGCAGGCATGATGTGACCTGTAAATGTCAGACCACTGTATTTGGGTTAAAATAGGCAAAATAGGGCCTTGTGAGATGTAATTTGTTTAATTTTAATTACATTGTTCGTCTAGGAACTCACTTGGTGAAGGCCACAGGATTGAAAATGAATGAATAAAACAAAAATGTCTGACACAAACAAATACAGTCATGGTTGGTAACTCTACAATTCACTCGAAAGGGAAAGGGGATACCTAGTCATTGCACAACTGAATGCATTCAACGAAAATGTGTCTTCTGCATTTAACCCAATGCTTGGAAATTATATTGGAGGCATGGCTTAGTGGGGGCGTGGCTTTCAGCTAGTTATTTTTGACCACCCATGAGTGGAAGTGTTGTACCAGTTTAACTGGTCTATGGTAGTGGTCCATTGTTATCACTTACAAGGAACACATGGCTTTGTCACTGTCGTGGTACCCTATGTATGACCCTGGTTTCTCTTCATTATCCACAACACTGCGTGGTGGAGATTTTCTGGGGTTGTGTCAGTCTCTCTACCTTCTATCGCACTATCACTTTCTTTGGATGGACCAGGAGGCAGCAACGGTAACAGTGGATTGACCGCAACTGGCGTTGTCTTCCTGGTCCATCGGACAAGGCCGGGAAGATGGAAGGGCAACAGTGGCTTGACCGTGCGCGACTCAACCCGACTCCCTAATCGACGGACACCCCCCAGCATTCACAACCAGCACAAGACCAGCTGCCTGAGGAGGAGACAAGACATTGCAGGTCTAGAGGTGAGCCTTATAGCTGATTTATGCTTGATCTGGCAATGCTGTCCGGAGGCTCCGTACGGAGGGTGTGATGCAATTGCAGAGCCTGCGGAGGCCAAATCGAGCTCCCAATTTTTGTACCAATGCGGAGGGCTCCGTATAGCTCCACAGTGACATGATTGGTTGACGGTGGGTGGGAGGTCCTGTATAAACACAAGCTCACTTCCTTGACAATAGCTCTGCTCCACGAAACACACAAAGTATAAATACCCTGATTTCTAGAGAGGCCGTATCACAGTACCATCACTGCAGATGTCGGATTGGCCATGCAGAGCTTTTTACGCACTCTATCATTGCCCTGCAGCCCTCCTCCCCTGCCTTTCCATGACACGCCTTGAATTCAGCAGAGCAGTTCTCCAGAGAGTTAAGGGTTTGTGCCATCTGACCTGAACTGCCTGTGAAACACCCAGGGCCACAGGAATCATTTAACCTGTTGAGGCTAGGGGGTGCTGTTGTCACTATTTATGGAAATCGTGTAATTTTTGAAACGGCTTCCTACAAAATTCTTGATCGTACAATATGCATATTATTATTATTATTGGATAGAAAACAGTCTATAGTTTCTATAGCCGTTGAAATTTTGTCTCTGAGTGGAACAGAACTCATTCTACAGCAATTTCCCTGACATGGAGTCAGATTTCACACATTTTGGCCCCTGTTCGGGAGTCAGTTTAAAGGCCACTGTTATTGCTATGAGTATACGGACACTGCTTACGTCTTCCCCTGGATGCCTTTACGTGATGACGATTTGAATGGTGTGGATTGCGCAATCACAGCCACTATAAATGAAAAACACGTGTAGGTAGGCACTCCTTTCCTGCTGCGTCGGACGCACGGTGGGCACCGACCCGTTCTTTTTCCAAGCATTAGTGGAGCCAGTAATATTTCTCAGGTCATGTTTCTACTCGTTATAGGAGTTAAAAACATCATAAAGTAGTTAATTTAAACCGTTTTATAGCAATTTATACCCGTTTAGTGCGATTTTGGGACATTTATTTCTGAGACACTGTGAATCTCTGGGCACGGTTCCAGTTCATGCCGAACGCAATGGCCATTTCTACATGGCAAGAGGACAGCTTTCGACCAAAAGACGATTAGACCCAAGAAAGGATTCTTTGACCAAGATTCTGATGGAAGAACAGCTCAAAGTAGGAACAATTTATTATGATAAATCGTGTTTCTGTCGAAAAATGTTAATGGCTTAGGACGCCATCTTGTTTGACGTAGCTTCGCTTGGCGCAAACTGTATTGAAAAGTAAGGATAATTTAAAAAATGTAATTCCGCGATTGTATTAAGAATTAAATTGTCTATCAATCGCTGTCCACCCTATATTTTTTAGTCACGTTTATGAGTATTTATGTATACGACTAGATCACTGTCTAATATGGCGCAGGATATTTTCTGACCAGCTGGGCTACTTTTCTCATTGTCTAACCATGATTTTGGTGGCTAAATATGCACATTTACGAACAAACTGTATATGTATGTTGTAATGTGATGTTACAGGAGTGTCATCTGAAGAATTCTGAGAAGGTTAGTGAAAAAATTAATATATTTTGGCGATGTTTACGTTATCGCTCTCTTTGGCTAGAATCAATGCTGGTGTAATGTTTGCACATGTGCTATGCTAATATAACGATTTATTGTGTTTTCGCTGTAAGACACTTAGAAAATCTGAAATATTGTCTGTATTCACAGGATCTGTGTCTTTCGATTAGTGTATGCTGTGTATTTTTACGAAATGTTTGATGATTAGTAGTTAGGTAAACACGTTGCTCATTGTATTTATTCTAGTCCATTTGTGACGGTGGGTGCAATTGTAAACTATGACATCTACCTGAAATATGCACATTTTTCTAACAAAACCTATCCTATACCATAAATATGTTATCAGACTGTCATCTGATGAGCTTTTTTCTTGGTTAGTGGCTATCAATATCTTAGTTTAGCCGAATTGGTGATAGCTACTGGTGTTGGTGGACAAAGAAAAGATGGTGGATTATGCTAATGTGTTTAGCTAATAGATTTACATCTTTACATATTGTGTCTTCCCTGTAAAACATTTTAAAAATCGGACTTGTTGGCTGGATTCACAAGATCTGTGTCTTTCATTAGCTGTATTGGACTTTAATGTGTGAAAGTTAAATATTTAAAATAAATATTTTTTTTGAATTTCGCGGCTCTGCCTTTTCAGTGGGGGTGGGGGTGCAAGACCCCCCAGTTACTAGAACACCTTTGGTTAAAATACAGAAATTGCATACTGATACAGATATCCTGTTTAACAGACTGAGCATAACCCCTTTCTGACACAGAATCCAATTACAGTACACCGTCACAATGAATGCATCCAGGACAATGACATACAAGTTTGGTTTAGCAGGTTCGCCAACCTCAAGTCAGCGGCTAGGAGGGTCCCGGACGAAGTCGACATCTAGACTAGGGCACACAAATGGCTGGTCCACTTAAGACCGGAACCAACTGGAGTGGGCGGAGTCCAACACCTCTCCAGCACCATCACGCTAGGGAAACACAGGGGCTCCGTCCACAACTTTGGCACGCCCAAACTTTCCACAGACACAGCCCAACCCACCACCCGAGATGTCCAAGAAACAGCCACCACCATTGTCGCCCATCCACCTCGGGCCCCCCCAACACATCCTTTCCTAGCCACCTCCACCCCTTCCAAACCCCTGGTCAAAAGGGGAGCCGGTTTTGACAGGCCCTACAAACGGAGGAACCCCTCTTTTGGGCAAATTAGCCTATTTGATCAAGCCAACTTGTATTATGGGTTATCCTCACTGATTTTGGAAACATGGGTTGTAGAATGGCACCTGCACAGCAAATTCTCCAGTGTTAAATCATCACTGACATTTAACATTGGGCAAGTATCTGTACCAGTCCAAACTTTTCAGTGTGAAATTAACACCGTGCTTAGTGCTGACGCTGTTACACTTGGTCGTTGTCAGCAGTGTTGCAGTAAACTCATCTCAAGCTAATTTGGTGATACACAAAGCAACCCAACCAACATTGAAATTGCATCAATTATGTCAAAAAAAAGGTATACCTCTCCCGTTTGTCTCTTACGATGCGGTTCACAACAGCACTGACGAATGTGTTGACATGTGTTGACAGAGTTTTGAAGAACCCTTCCTCTCCCTTTTGTTCCATGCTGATTGTAGTCCTAGCTAGTTGTGGTTGGGAAACGAAGCTTCTTGAAGCATTGGGGCTTTTCATCCAATTGTGTCGAAAATAAGTTAATTATGTGAGGCTTTGATCAACACAGTGTACACTAGTGGCACCTGCTGGTCAAAAGAATTTAGAGCAGGCAAATTATTATAGATGATGTCCCACACGCTGTAGCGTGTGCGCAGAGTAGCCTTTCTGTCTTCTACCGAAACCAATATCAAACCAATCAAGTGGTTGTTTGCCGAAAATAAGCATCAACACAATTGTCTGGGAAACATCAATGCTTTAGGAAGCTTTGTTTCCCCATCATTCGTTTACAGGCCACATCAGGCCTGTACGTCACATTATGCTGGCTTGCAATTTCTATTGGAATCCAGCCGGTGTTAGACCATCCAACAGTTGGAGTTTTAATTTCACCTGCAAACTTCATTCAGACTGTGAGGAGACTACCTGAAACTGGAAAAACCTTTTCAGTAACAGGTGCAATAAATCCAAACCGATTGGATTCGTTTCTAAAAACATTGTTATTCATCTTTGTGAAGCACAAGATTAATCCATACATGCAAAAACAGAGATATCAAAAACAATCATATACATTTTTACCTGCAGGGGCGGGGTTTTTGATGGGAGGGATTTACTATCCACTGAGTAAAACTGACACAATCACACTCATTACTGGTTATTAACAACATTAAGTGTTAATTTATCTCCTGAATCAACACACAAAAAATCTGCACTGAAAAATCATCACTAGGCAACACTGGAGAATTTCCTGTGCGCGCGCACACACACACACACACACAGACACACACACACACACACACACACTTTATATGTACAGCAAATAACACTTTCCTTTATTTGGTGGACGTTGTAGGTTCCATATTTAGCGAGGCATGTGTCAAGGCATCAGGCAACAAAACTCCACCAGGCGGGAACAGTTGTTCTACTCTGCTTGAAAAGCATCTGACATTCATTCAAATCGTATTCAAATCTATTTACATAACCAAAACCATTGGAGCCTTGAGGTGTGTTAGACCTCACCGGGATGTGGTGGAGTCAGTCATTTCAAAGGGCTGATGAAGAATTGACGTGTTTTCTGTTCTCTCGATGTTCAAGGAAACCTTAACAGAATTGAGATCCCAATTTCATAGACAACGCATGTCGTTAACTAAGAGGTCTGTGCTGTGTACAGTACTACTCTGACTGGGGAGATGGAGGAGTACAAGAAAGAAAAAACCCTGGAGCAGGAGAAAGAGTCTAGGATCATGACACACAGGGCCGGAAGAGGAGAGGGTATCTTGAAACAAAAACACATGGAACCAAACCTCTCCTCCAAACCAACTCTGAACTTCCATTTCATGAAGCCAAGTATCTGCAGGGCAAAGAGAAAAGACACACATACACACACACAGGCCCAGAAAATGCTGATTATTAACTTTTGATATAAAAAAAAAAGAGTGAGAGAGGGAGAAAACTCAAAAGGAAAGCTAGAGGGTGGGGGAGAAGAGAAAGGGAGAGCGAGTTAGAGATAAAGAGATAGAGAAACAGCCAGCAAAAGAGGGATGGCAGCCACATTTGTGGTGAGTGCAGGCAGGGCCCGTCGCCCACACGCCTTAGGGTTGTTGAGGGATCTCTCAACAACAAACAGCCTACCGGGGCGTGAGCCAGTGTGTGTGTGTGGCGTGTGTGTGTATGCGTACATGTGTGACAGAGCGTGCAAGTATGTGTGTATTAGTAGGAACTCTTAAGAGGCTCCAGCGTAGAGCCCCATAGTGTAAACACGCAGCTGCACTAAATGGTGATGAAAACATGTGAAGCGAAACAGCTGAAAAAAATCCAACAAACAGGGCGTCAGTGGAGCACTGTGAACCCTCGGCAGTCAGCACACTCCCTCGCAAAGACCGAGACAACTACAACGAAGAAAGAAAAAAACATTGATAAAGAGAATAAAAGTACTTAGAGACATAAATGACATAGTTCTAAACATTTGAGAACATAACAGATAGAGAGCGAGAACGTGAGAGTCAGAGAGCTAACAGCTTGAGCTAACAACCAACGTTTCCCCTATATGCATTTAGCTGGTTAAGTGTGCCTTGAATTCTAAATAAATCACTGACAGTGTCACCAGCAAAGCACCACCACACCTCCTCCTCCATGCTTCACGGTGGGAACCGCACATGCGGAGATCATCCGCTCACCTACTCTGCGTCCGGTCTAATGTCCATTACTCATGTTTCTTGGCCCAAGCAAGTCTCTTCTTATCTGTGTCCTTCAGTAGTGGTTTCTTTGCCTCAAGTCAACCATGAAGGCCTGATTCACGCAGTCTCCTCTGAACAGTTGATGTGTGTCTGCTACTTGAACTCTGTGAAGCATTTATTTGCTGCAATCTGAGATAACTGTGGGTCTTCCTTTCCTGCGGCGATCATCATGAGAGCAAGCACTTGCAGAAACTTCCAAAGTTCTTGTCAGATTGACTGACCTTCATGTCTTAAAGTAATGATGAACGTTGTGTTGTTTCTCTTTGCTTATTTGAGCTGTTCTTGCCATAATATGGACTTGGTCTTTTACCAAATAGGACAATCTTCTGTATACCCCCACACCTTGTCACAAAACAACTGATTGGCTCAAACACATTAAAAAGGAAAGAAATTCCACAAACTTTTAACAAGGAAAACCTGTTAATTGGAATGCATTCCACTACCTCATGAAGATGCTTGAGAGAATGCCAAGAGTGTGCAAAGCTGTCATCAAGGCAAAGCGTGGCTACTTTGAAGAATCTCAAATATAAAATATATTTTGATTTGTTTAACACTTTTTTGGTTACTACATTTCATAGTCTTGATGTCTTCACTATTATTCTACAATGTAAAATAGAGAAAAACCCTGGAATGAGTAGACGTGTCCAAACTTTTGACTGGTACTGTATATCTCTATGACGTGCACACAAGAATTCACACACACACAGCGATGTGCAATGTACCACACAAATGCAACACACACACACACACACAAAAGTTTGATAACAGCGTTGAAGGTGATGTTGTGCTGTAAATCTAACATGCTGACCACACCGCTCGCATCGCTACTACTCGCGCACACCAACGAGCGTCTGCGTTGCCAAGCGCTAAAATAGAAGTCAGTTCTATTTGTGACGCTGAAAGAGGTGCAAGTCCTGCCTCTCCCATCTCCTCATTGGTTTATAGAAGCAGATACCCACGTGCCACCAGTTGACCGTTTTATGTGTGGATTAAGTGTCAGAGTAGAGGACCTTGTGCATTTCAGGTAAAATAACAACTCAACGTTTATATCCCAGGACAAATTAGCTAGCAACTGCAAGCTAGCTAGCTAAATTGCCATAAATGTTTAATGCTTTTCGACCTGTCCCCAAATTAACATAATTGGTTCAGAGTTCGTTTTGATATTTCAACCTGCGTGTCGTGATTGCGTTTGGTGTGGAGGGACAAAATCAATTTGCACCACGATGGCGCGCGGCCGGTTTGGGTACGGTGTAAGCCATATAGACAAGGGATGACACAGAGTTCCAGTAAAGCAGAGCTCGATCACAGGTTGAAGTGAAACCAGAGAAAGTCACAGCTGGTAACCATGCCTGTAAAAAAAGGTAAACACCAACCTCTCCTTAGCTGCACAAACATACACGCAGGCACACGCAGACACCGAACGCTTACATTTATAAAGGAAATATAACACTTCATAAGAAGTTGTTCCAAGTGAAGTGTTACCAAATACTTTTTGGAGAGCAGAAAAAAAGGGAACACGTGAACAGCGGGCAAACCTGGATATACTTTTTTCCAGCTACAGTGTTTTTAGACGGATGCTTTTTCCTTAACCACTAACTAGCCAGGCCTCAGGGGCAGTATGTGGTGGGCTAGAGTGACTGGCTCCTATTGTTTATTGTACATTCAGAACAAACCAAAACCAACCGGTTGAAAAGTAGACAGAATAAAAGCCCAGTGGTGAAAAAAAGATTTTCCGGTGGGAGGATTCTGTAAAATGTAGACAGAAATGTTTGGTGGTTCTCTTCCTCCCTGCTGTAGACAGTAGATAGAGGAGGTGGAAGAGAAATAATGATTAAGATGTGGGGGTGGATTGGTAAGCAGTCGGAGGAATTAGGTAAGACACGCCAACACAGCACAAGCATATGCACGCACGTACACTGTCAGCTTCAATGAGATGTATCTATATCATCCATTTTCATGTTCAATTATTGCCATGGTGGTATCATTAGTGATGGGGGGGGGGGGGGGATTCACTAACATATCGCAATATTATTTTTGAACAAAATTATATTTGACAATACTTTTTGATATTTGAGTATCAATTTGTAAATAGTGAACTAAGATGTTTTCAGCACTTTTATTTCCCTGACTAAACAAGACATGTAGTGAGCAATATGTTTGGAACATCAAATCGCAATACATATTTGAGTCATTTATCAGCTGTTCTTATCCAGATCAACTTACAGGAGCAGTTAGAGTTTAAGTGCCTTGCTCAAGGGCACATCGACAGATGTTTCACATAGTTGGCTCTGGGATTCGAACCAGTGACTTTTTGGTTACTGGCCCACTAGGCTATTGTGAGAATCACGATACATATCGTATCGGCACCTAAGTATCGTGATAATAACCTATCGTGAGGTCCCTGGCAATCCCCAGCCCTAGTATGCATGCAGACTAGCGAGAGGACGACAGGGCTTTGATAGGACAGCTCAGTCCTCTCTCTCTGCACAGACAGACAACACTCACTCAGGTCCTTGTGGTTTGCTCTGGTGTGTCGGTACTAGAACACACCAGCAGAGCTGACCTTTCCACTGCAACGTTGTGACCGTCCTTCTGCCAGAAAGCTCCATATTATCTTGGCAGGAGTGCAGGAGTTAACCCACTCGTGTTCAGAATGACCCCCCCTCCACAGAAGCCAAGGTAATGGCTGAGTAAACACAGTGTGGGATGTATAACGAGCTAAAGTACATATGTAATGCACCGTTCTCACCATGTCAAGAATAGTTTTAGTGACATTCTTTGAAAATAGACTAGGAAACCATGTTGAATGTGGAAAGTTGAGCCTGATTCAGCGGGTTTATAAATACCTCGGCACATGTTGCCTAACAACAGTGGGGAGAAAATAAGATACATATTGACATCTATGTTAAATTAACTGTGACAGCTTCACCATGTTCCCTTAGAGCAGGGTTTCCCAAACTCAGTCCTGGGCCCTTTGATTTGTACAGCAGCTTGTACAAGCTGGACGGGGGTCGACAGTTGATCACACATGCATTGGCACTGGATGGGTCATTTGTGTGTGTGTGTGTGTGTGTGTGTGTGTGTGTGTGTGTGTGTGTGTGTGTGTGTGTGTGTGTGTGTGTGTGTAAGTGCTGTGGCAGCATATTGAAATCAATGCAAAGGTGAAACAAGTAGAGTCACTCCAACCGGTCAGCTGTGAACTGTGACCTGGAGAGGGGGGGGGGGGGGGGGGGGGGGTTTAATGGGAAGGGGAGAGGTCACGGAGATGGAAAGGGAGATAGATGGGAAAGATAAAGGACACGAAGAGGGTTCGGAGCGGCGTTCAACCATGAAATATCCTTCTATACCAGCCAAACATCTCTTACTGCCCTTTCTTTTTCCTTCCGCTGAGACAGACCGAGAGCGTAGAGACAGACAAAACAGGGAAAAGAGGAGCAGCTGCATCTGGTCTGAGAAGGGGCGGGAGGACAGAGAGAAAGAGAGAGAGCGCTGTGGTGGTGGTGGTGGTGATCAGAAGGTCTTATGTAAGTGTATTATTGTGCACTGCAAAGGGGTTGCCATGCATTTGACAGTATCTTACAGGCAGCTCAGTGGCGAGCGAAGTTCTGTATTTCATATGGCAAAATATTTTTTTTTTTGGTAAAATGTACTATATTATACTGTAAAAAAATAAATGCTACAGTAATCGGAATGAATAAATGGATCAATGACATTTATTGAGAGGGGTTAGTATTTCACTATTTTACTTTAATTACAAAGGATTGGTGCAAGCAGTGTGGCTGCTTGATAAAGTGTTTACACATTACAACTAGTGATGGGGAAGCTAAGCTTCCCGAAACATGGAGCATTTCCAGCCAATTTTGTTGAAAATAGATTCATTACTCGAGGCTTTGATCAGGACAGTGTACACAAGTGGCACCTGCTGGTCAAAATAATTTAGAACAGGCAAAATATTATAGATAACGTCACACACGCCGTCGCGCGCACAGTGTGGCCTTTTTGTCTTCTACCAAAACCAATACCAAACCGATCAGCTGGTCGTTCGACGAAACGAGGCTTCAGACATCATTCATCACATCCTTCTGATAAAGCGATATAAGCACCGGCACGGTGCTTTGAAATAAACCGCTTTATTTCAACGCACGCCTCAGAGCTCCGGTATCGAACGTAACATTACGGGGTTACAGCACGTAAATAAATATTTTGTGCTTTATATCACTTGCAAATCTAGAGTAGTTAAGAAAGGCTCCCAAAGTGTCACCGACCAAAACAACACAGCAAAAACATTTAAGGTTTAAGACTTGGTGCCGCTCTAATCTGTCCCCTATACATTTTAAATTGAAGGGGCACTATAACCACATAGGAGTTAAATTGGTACAGCATTCTCACTCACGGGTGCAACAAATATAGCCTCTTTCAAGGCACGCTTAAAAATATGTTAATGAGCTAGATACAACAATACCATGCACCCACTAGTTGTCAAAAGCTAGGTACAACACTGTATTCTGTGGGGTGGAATTACAGTACCATATGAAATACAGCAATTTTCCCACAATGCACCATTATATACAGCATGCAGCAGTTAAACATGTTGATAATACCTCAAATTACCATATAAATTACAGTTTTCCATTACAGTGGCGGTGAGGAGGCTATAAAACACGTGTCAAACTCATTCCACGGAGGGCTGAGTGTCTGAGGGTTTTTGCTACACCCTTGTACTTGATTGATTAATTAAGGTCACTAATTAGCAAGGAACTCCTCTCGATTGTGCGGGAGAAGAAGAAAAAAAATCATATTGTGAAAGAATGCCTTTTAGCCAATTCATTGATGTAAATACATTTTACTGGTCATGCTTATCGGTCTGTAGGTTCATTTGCATAATTTTGTGGAATTGAATTGGCACGTGTAGGCTACAGTATATTTGTTATGCATCTTATTTAGCACACCCGTGCAGAATACAGATACAGAGCCTACTGCTGCATCTCAAATGCAACAGAAGACAGGTTTCCTCAGCACATCACACACCACTTTGCAATGAGCTGGAGGCAGTAGGCTATGCATTTTGAAAACATTTACTTACAGTTGTCTGATTGCTTAGGCACAATTTTTTAAACTATAGGCTATTTTTGCAAAACTCTACACTAACCACAAAACCTGACACCAAACCAGCAAAACATTATACATCTCTTGCAAAAGCAAACAATTCTTGCAAAACTCTTCAAACTCATTAAATATATATATATATATAAAAAACCCTGTATTGTAGGTTAACCATACGCTAATGGTTAACTACCTAAAGTGCCAATAGAAGCTGAAACAATCTAGTAATAGGCACTTGCCTAGAATGGAAACATCCCATATAATGTGTGTTTTTGTGTCAATACAATACACACAAACCATCCTTTGAATAAGCACACGAAGCAACAACCAAGCACGGATAGTATAAATGAAAAACACTTGTGGCTTTTTCTTTTTCTGTGTGCAGGGCAATCATGTTTTGTCATACATGTAGTAAACACACATGCACACAGGTATCCACATGTGTAAAGTATGTGTATTCCGAACATAATACACTATCAATACAAATACAAAAAAAATTCTAACATTCCTCAAACAACAAAAGCGCAGTAGAAGAAAAAACATTTGTGCTTGGGAGGAAGAAAAAAATGCAAAAAAAAAATGAGGCTACACCTTTGTGTCTGGCCATAAGACCTCATCCACATAACATGAAATGTTTTCTTGAGCTAGGCAGCGTAGAAAGTACAGTCGCGACCCAAAGTTGAGAATGACAAAAATATACATTTTTCACAGTCTGCTGCCTCAGTTTGTATGATGGCAATTTGTATATACTCCAGAATGTTATGAGGAGTGATCAGATGAATTGCAATTAATTGTAAAGTCCCTCTTTGCCATGCAAATGAACGGAATCCCCAAAAAACATTTCCACTGCATTTCAGCCCTGCCACAAAAGGACCAGATGACATCATGTCAGTGATTCTCTCGTTGCGTCTCGAGTGTTGACGAGGGCAAGGCTGAAGATCACTCTGTCATGCTGATTGAGTTCAAATAACAGACTGGAAGCTTCAAAAAGGAGGGTGGTGCTTGCAATTATTGCTCTTCCTCTGTCAGCCATGGTTACCTGCAAGGAAACACGTTCCGTCATCATTGCTTTGCACAAAAAGGGCTTCACAGGCAAGGATATTGCTGCCAGTAAGATTGCACCTGAAACAACCATTTATCGGATCAGCATGAACTTCAAGGAGAAACGGTTCAATTGTTGTGAAGAAGGCTTCAGGGTGCCCAAGAAAGTCCAGCAAGCGCTAGAACCGTCTCCTAAAGTTGATTCAGCTGCGGGATCGGGGCACCACCAGTACAGAGCTTGCTCAGGAATGGCAGCAGGCAGGTGTGAGTGCATCTGCACGCACAGTGAGGGGAAGACTTTTGGAGGATGGCCTGGTGTCAAGAAGGGCAGCAAAGAAGCCACTTCTATCAATGAAAAACATCAGGGACAGACTGGTATTCTGCAAAAGATACAGGGATTGGAATGCTGAGGACTGGGGTAAAGTCATTTTCTCTGACGAATCCCCTTTGATTGTTTGGGGCATCTGGAAAAAAGCTTGTCCTTAGAAGACCAGGTGAGCGCTACCATCAGTCATGTGTCATGCCAACAGTAAAGCATCCTGAGACCATTCATGTATGGGGTTCTCAGCCAAGGGAGTGGGCTGACTCACAAATTTGCCTAAGAACACAGCAATGAATAAAGAATGGTACCAACACATCCTCCGAGAACAACTTCTCCCAACCATCCAGGAACAGTTTGGTGACGAACAATGCCTTTTTTTCAGCATGATGGAGGAACCTTGCCATAAGGCAAAAGGGATAACTAAGTGGCTCGGGGAACAAAACATCAATATTTTGGGTCCACGGCCAGGAAACTCCCCAGACCTTAATCCCATTGAGAACTTGTGGTCAATCCTCAAGTGGCGGGTGGGCAAACAAACCCCACAAATTCTGACAAAATCCAAGCATTAATTATGCAAGAATGGGCTGCCATCAGTCAGGATGTGGCCCAGAAGTTAATTGACAGCATGCCAGGGCGGATTGCAGAGGTCTTGAAAAAGAAGGGTCAACATTGCAAATATTGACTCTTTGCATCAACTTCATGTCATTGTCAATAAAAGCCTTTGACACTTATGAAATGCATGTAATTATACTTCGGTATTCCATAGTAACATCTGACAAAAATATCTAAAGACACTGAAGCAGCAAACTTTGTGGAAATTAATATTTGTGTCATTCTCAAAACTTTTGGCCACGACCACACTGTTCCAGTAAGACAACAGCACTTACTTATAGGTTCTCATTTCGAAATATCCGGATGATACTGCAACAGTATAGCGGCTCAGATTTGTTGAACCCATTGCCTAGCCTCCCTCATGCTCATCCCATAGTTGACAACATGGTCAACCACAGTCGCTCTGATTTCATCAATTATTGTGTTCCTGACTCCCCTTCCTCTTCCCCGTCCTCTCATTCATCCCTCGTCCAACTTCACCTCCTACTCCAGTTCTAACCCCGCTGACTCTGTGTCCAATATTGGTCTCCATTCTTGTCCAAACCAAATGTTTACCTGTGGCCTATTTATAGTGCTCAAGCTCTGATTTGTAAGTGAACTCTTTATCTAAAAGTGTTTTCACATGTGTCAATGTGGAAAGGCAATTGGCGAAATGGTGTAGCAATGTAGAGACCAATGTTTACAGTTTTGCTAGAAGTGTGTTATTAAAATTGCAAACTGAGTGTAAAGCAGAGAACGTGCATTCAGTTTGGTACACTTGGTAAATGCATTGGCTACAAGTGTTGATGGTTTCAGAGATAGTGCTTCAAGAATCACTGTTAGTGTTTAAGCATTCAGAAAAAACTAATTGTTTGAAACCTGAATGTTTTAATACACGAGTCATGTCTTACCTTGCTTCAAAGTAGCCTATTAGAACTCCTCCCTTTCTAAATTACGATATTTTCATCTCTGTCACAGGAAACCGCTCGCACGTGAGGTGCCCTTTTGACAATGGTGTTTTATATGGACCACCGTTTGGGTATTTACGTGTCAAAAAAGATACACGTCAAATAAGCTTGTTGACCAATCAGGTCCTGGAAATGACAGCACGTCCCATAATAATTTAACACGTTCATACATGTTTTACTTAGTTATCTTTGCATCAGAATAATTGCTTATGAAAGTTTAGTTTTATGTTTTATGTAGCCTTGGCCTACTGGTTGATTGAATTTGGGCTCTATCTTCGCACAACTGTCCCAGAGTCTGTTTGGAATAGGCTATTTGTCGATAAACTGACCAATAGAATAGAAACTTTACTATTAGGGAGAGTAAACTCAGCAAAAAAGAAACGTCCCTTTTTCAGGACCTTGTCTTTCAAAGATAATTCATAAAAATCCAAATAACTTCACAGATCTTCATTGTAAAGGGTTTAACTTCTTTGGGGTAGGGGGCACTATTTTCACATTCGGATTAAAAAGCATGCCCAGAGTAAACGGCTTGCTACAAAACCATAAAAGCTAGAATATGCATATTATTAGTAGATTTGGATAGAAAACATTCTGAAGTTTCTAAACCTGTTTGAATGATGTTTGTGAGTAACAGAATTCATACGGCAGGCAAAAACCTGAGAAAAAAATCCAACCAGGAAATGGGAAGTCTGACGTTGGTCGATTTTCAACTCAGCTGCTCCTATTGAACATTCAGTGGGATATTGGTAATGTTGCAATCTTTTTTCGTAAAGCTTTTTTGAAATCTGACACAGCAGTTGCATTTAGGAGAAGTGCATCTAAAATTACATGCATAACAGTTGTATCTTTTAGCAATGTTTATTATGAGTATT